>NC_087062.1:48140906-48287365 GCF_963678635.1 Symsagittifera roscoffensis
AACCTTTCTTTGGACAGATTTTATCTTTTTTTCAATAGCGAGTACTACTCCCTAATTTTGAGGGAAGTCAAAACAGTCAAAACTTTGCCCCTTTTCGAGCAATTTTGATGGACTATCATAGTGGATTTATGATTAACTTTGTTTTTGCGTGAGGAGGAAAGAAATAATTGATAATTTCATTTTTTTGTGCGGAAAACTTGAACAAAAGCAAACTAGAAACAAGGCGTGACAGAAAAGATTAAGATTCGAACGAAAAATAACTAATTTGACTCTGGAGAATTATACAAATAATGAAACTTTTTCATTAATTAAAAAAAATACGGAACTGCTCTGAGTTTTAATTTAAACCGACAGACACTTTAAGAAATGCGCTTTGTTGTCTTTTTTGCAAGCCTTAAAGGTTTTCGTGTGGTTGGGGCGAGCAATTTTCGCAAGGCTCCAAACTTTTAATTGTGTATGATGTCATGATTAACATGAAGGGAACCATAACCAATCAGGTTAACAATTGATGTTTAAACTGACCGTCGAAATTTTTGCATATGGTCTCAAAAATCGTTGGTTTGTAATTGAGAATTTGTTTAACGCACTTTTATCTTTCAAGGACTTCATTTTGTTTGAAAGCCAACTTCCCTCATGGAAGTCAGCTCCCCTCTTAAATTTTGTTTGCTGATGCACTATTTTAAGATTGCAATATTTAAAGACAGCCTCTTTTTAGCAGTTATTGCAAGCGAATTGCTGTTTGAGGATGACATAGGAGGACAAATGGTTTTGTTTCGACTTTCGATACGAAAGTAACGGAATATTTGTGCTCGGGGAGGGTTTTTTTTTCTGCTGACAAATTTCGACTTTTTAACTAGCCAGTAGTATTGTAATCCGCCGTGTGTCCTTAGGGGGGGGGGGGGTATTTTCGACGGTAGGGGTCTTTGGGGTCCTACCAAAAGTAGGGTCCAAAAGGACCCATCTTTTTTAAAGACCCCAAAGTACCCTGCCCGAAATAAAAAGACCCCTCTCTAAGGACACCCGACAGACAAAATACTTTGGTATTTATTTTCGCGCGGTGGTTAAATTTAATCCCTTCCAAACTTTCCCACTGTTCAACTAAATAAGTTTGAGACCCCATTAAAAAACTGACCTGCTTGAGAAGGAGGAAGGACGTGACAAATAATAAGAGGGTAAGAAGGTAAAGAGGACTTGATAAATAATAGATAAAGTAACATATAAAAAAAAGAAAAAAGAAAATAAAAACGGAATGTTAACAAGAGTACGGATAGGAGAGCAGAGGAAGGGTTTACGGCCACATCCGCATGTCGTCTTCGGGATCCGACCAAGGGACATGAAGAATACTGACTAGACGCTCCATTTGAAATTTGAAGCGCCACTCAGTACTCTCGAATCCCGCACCCAGAGACTCGCACAGCCAGAAATTTTCCATGCTCCCCACATCAACACACACATATTCAAATATGCCCTCCTTTTTCTCAAATGCAACCTCAATGTAATGCAGCTTAAAATTCGCTGCAGTGGTGGCCGGGGTAAACTCTACGGTCACACCAAAGATATTTTTGCCTTCGTGAGTTCCAGGTCCCACATAAGGCAAATCAATGGGTGACTCGTGGAGACCACCAAGGGGAATATCCATCTAAACACATGAAAATAGGTTGAAATCATTAGTTAGAAATAGGAGTGAGTAAGTGGTATCTAGAAGGTTACTTTCATTTCCACTGGCTTGAAATTCAGCAGGTCGGAGAAGTGCTGGAAAAATTTTAAAAAAATGAAATTGGAAAAACGTAGAGTTACTTCAAAAGACTTGGAAATTATTCATGAAATTTTTATTACTTTGTAAAAAACCTATCCGGAAAACACCAACCGTCGAAATTATTTCCTAGCTGCATGTTCACTGTTCTTCTTCTCAACTACTAATGATATAAATTACGATGTTGCTATCAAGTTGAGACCCTATGGGGGTCTGATCGGTATAGACAATTCTTCTTTGGATAAATATTTAAATGATTCGAAAACTTTACGAATGCATGCTATTTTACACGATGCCGCCGGTTTTGTCCGCGAAGTTTATAACACTGGTCCCACATACTGCTATGTTTTACCATGGAAATGCAACAGTAGTTTGATTGGTCACTTGAGTGGAATTACGTTTTGTTTGTATATCAAACTGAAAAAACCGAAACTCTACCATTTATTAGAATGCTGAAGGAAAAATCAGTTGTGGTGGATTTTGAGGGATTTCGACACCAGAAAAACACATTTATAGTAAAAGAATTAGCTATAATAACTTCCGACTACAGTGATTCCCTAGTTTTTCTACCTCCAGTTAATTTCAATTCCCTTCCAAAATCTGAACAAAAAGCCTACAACTGGCTGACAAATTATTTGCACGGACTTCATTGGGATAGCGGTGATTATTTATACCTGAATTTGAACCAAATCATTCAAAGTTTTGTCTTAAGAAACCCCAATGCTGTATTCTACGCCAAAGGAAAAGAAAAAGCTGATTTTTTATCCAAATACTTAGACCGTAAAGTTGTGAATCTTGACGATTTGGGCTGTCCACGAGTCGAAAAATTATATTTCAAGAATTTTGTGAATTGTAACAAACACCTACCGCACCATAACTCTAAAAATCATTGTGCATTAAAAAAAGTCGAAAGCGTTCTTTGATTGGTTGAAAAATGAGTGTCAACAACGAGCGTCAGGGGAAAGTGGAGACATACATATCTCCAAATTCAGTTCTTTGTGCTTGGATGACACCAGAAAGTAACATAAAGATTTCATTGACCAGGATTGAACGCATTGATTGTAGAGGCCAAGTAGTTCAACGAAAAGAACAAGTTACACTTTCTGAAGAAGAGTTGTGCACTTTGAGGAGGTTCTTCCCCGTGATTGACCAATTCATCTACTTTCAACGATTCAAATACATCAGTAATGTTACCCAGCAAGCGCGGTCTTTGTCTTCCCAAGCTAGTCTTAGTGCCCAAACGTCAACCAGGAGTTCAAATGGATCTAACCAGCAGTGAACTACCCAATGAGATTCAAAAAATAATAAGAGAAGATTCTGTGAAGAAAATTGTGTATCATGCCAAAACTGATCATGTCCCAGCCAATTATGTTTTGGAAATGCACTATGATTTTGATGATGATAATAAACCGAGTGTCTATACAGGTTATACACGATATGAAATTTATTACTGTTCAGATGCTTAATTAATTTTTTTTACATATGATATATATTTTTCATTCTGCAAGTTCGAGAGTGAGGGAAAGCGGTAGGGAAATTGAAATGAATGACACAGTAGTTGACGAGACTGATGGAACTATAGTTACCGATTTTGTGTATGACGAAAATCATATGGAGAAAAAATCATGGAAATTTTGCAATAACGTGAATGTACCACGGTCTGAAGTAGTTTTCATGTCACAAATGGTGTTAATTCTGATTTTATTGGCTTTTTGTATTTTTAAACTTTCATTAACGCAGTTAACTTGTGAAGAAACCTCAGTTTGGTTTTCAATTTTATCGGGTTTAGTTGGTTATGTATTACCAAATCCAAGAATATGAATAAAGTTATTGATACATCTACGAGACTTTTTTTAGCCATCGTGGGCCCCTCGGGTTCTGGAAAAACAGAGCTGATATTCAAATTGTTGAAAGGAAAAACATTTTATCCCAAATTTCAAAGAGCCTTATACTTTTACAAAGAGATTCATCCTCTTTATAGTGAAAAATCCAATACCCACAGCATTGATCTAACTTTCATAAAATTCAATGGCTTTGACAGTTTGCGAAACCTTGAAAACATTCTTCTAGTTTTTGATGATTCATGCGAAGAAATCTATAACGATAAAGACTTTGTCAAACTTGCAACAGCAGGAAGACACCGAGGACTAGATGTAAATATATGTTAAACATAATTTGTTCCAACAAAGCAGATGGTCTCGAACAATTGATTTAAACACATCACACATCATTCTGTTCAAATCACCTCGTGATATTCAGCAACTTGATCATCTTGGAAGACAATTGAACAACACTAAATTTTTGAGACACTGTTATCAGCTCGCTACAAAAGACACATACGGTCATCTTTTAATCGACTTGGATCCGCGTACATCCGATTGTTTGAGATATTGTTCAAACATTACACCACCTGGTCCCTCAATTTTTTACTTACCAATAAATCAGGCAGAGGTTACACCTCTCACAAATGAACGCGAAAAAATTATCTATTCTGCAGCACATGGTACAATTGAATCCCAGCCAGCTCCGAAGCTTCATTAGAAAAACAACAAATCCTCAAGTTATTTCAGTTATATGTGAATGTTTGCTCAATGTAGTCAATGGCAATGTATCTGTTAATATTCCAAACATTGAAAATTTCGAAAAGGCATACAAACTTTTAATCAGCCGAAAAACAAAACTTGAACGAAAACGAGCAATTATTCTAACGAAACAAGGTTTCAACTTGATCAGACTGATACTTTACTTCTGCAACAGATACTTACCATCAGCATAAAACATGGCAGCAGAAGAGTTTGTTTTAATTCCAAAACATACATATATCCGTGAGCAACCGCATGCATCACAAGTGCTGTTTAACAGTTCAATTAAACACAAAAAGCCCCAGTTATCTTACTTGAACCGCATGAGACCTCTAATACCCACGAAGCATAACTCAGTATCGACTGAAACTCTTCCACTACCCCTTCCCCCAACACCTCCCTCAACGCCTATTGTTGACCCTGGGGAACAATCAACAGGACTTCTTACAGAAGATGAGACTAATCAATATCAGGAAGGTGGGGAGGAAGAGGAGAAGCGGATTGTGGATGAGAAGGAGCGAAAGGATAATAAAATAAACTATGAACGCATTCTATTACAATTGCAAATAATGGAGGATAAAAAATTCACGAGAGCTATAAATATCCTGGAGGTTATCAAAAGCTCAACTCGAGTCTCAATAAACGCCATGGATGAAACAATTTATGTTGACAATGTACCAACCGGTCTCAAAGCAGCATCATTTTTGTATGATATACAACAGCAAACTAAAATACTACACAACCCTGCTTACATAATGATTTTATCCGCTCTCGAACTTACCGAAGAGTCTGTTATTAACAAGTATGCCAAACACGCGGTTCAGTCAAAGATTAAAGAACAGGCCCAACGAAAAACCAAAAGTCCAACCAAATCTCCGTCAACCTCGGGCAAAACAAAAACCCTCGACAGTAGTAAGCCATCATCAAGTTCAAAACAAACCAAACGACTCAAAACAAGAAAGAAAGCCACCACGGAAAGAGTCAAAGAAAGAGAGAAAGACGAAGACGACAGTGAATCGTACGGTACGCCCTATAACGATTCAGATTCTACAACGTCAGAAAAGACGGAGACAAAAAGTAAAAGATGGGAAACCTACACCAACTGAGGAAAAACTTTTGAAAAAGAGTTACACAGATAAAGGTCCAGCATTGTTCGGTAGTGTTAAAACTTTGAAGGCTACAACGGTCATACCAAGACGAAAAGTTAAACATTTTTTACATACAGAACCATCTTATACAAAATACCGAACAGTTCGCCGCAAAATAGCTCGGCTTAAAGTGATAGTTTATGACATAAACGAAATATGGTCAATCGATTTGGCATATGTTGATAAACTAGCAAAATACAACAAAGATATCAAATATCTTTTAGTTGCAGTAGATTGCATGTCCCGTTATCTTCGCGTGCAGCCACTGAAATCAAAGTATGCCACAACAACTGCAGAAGCGTTCAATCAAATGATAAAGACAGAGAAACCGAAAAAAGTCTGGGTAGATAAAGGCACCGAGTTCAAGGGGTCATTCAAAACTTTATGTGAGAAAAAGGGTATCAAGACATATACAACAGAGAGTGAAAAGAAGTCCGCTTTCGCCGAGAGGAACATCCGATCACTAAAAAGTTTGATTTATAAGTATTTGGAGGACAAATGGACCTACTCTTACATCGATAAGCTTCAAGACTTTGTCAACACAATGAATTCGAGAACAAACCGCGTCATCAAATTAGCCCCCAATAAAGTGACAAAAAAGGATGTTCCACGTCTAATTTCATTAAGAGCGGAACAATCATTGAAACTGGTTCGCCGACCAAAGCTCTACGTTGGCGATTTTGTGAGAATAGCAAAAATTGACATCCCTTTTCGAAAAGGTTATAAACAATCCTTCACTGACGAAGTTTTTGAAATATTTGACATACCAACAAGGAACCCACCGACTTATAATCTTATCGACGCTGATAGAGAACCAATAGAGGGTAAATTTTATGAGCCCGAACTAATCAGAGTATTGGAAAAGGAAGGGTCAAGCTAAACAATGTCTAGCAACTTTGGAGGTGACAAAGATTCCTTTAGTATTACATTGGTGTCATCAGCCTCAATGAATATCTTCATTGACAACTCACTAGCAAGTTTTAAAAACCTGCTGAGTGAAGATATCGATCTGCAAGGCGAATGGAGAGTTGCATTGTCAGAAATAACGTTTCCCACTCATTTTAACAATGTAACAGATACTAAAATAGTGTACTATAAAAAAGACAAAGTTAGAGCAAGTCTTAAAGTGGCAAAAGATAAAATATCTAGACCATATGATGGAGAGAAAACTGAAATAACAAAGGGTGAATATGGCGAAATCGAGAAATTATTCAACGAAATCAATCGGAAGGTTGATCTTGATAATTTCACTTATAGCATCGACCCCATTACCAAACATCTTTCAATTTGGATGCATTATTGGGAAGGCATTACCTTTGAGAGCCCACAAATTCCTAGTATTTTGGGTTTCAAAGGTATAAGAGATGGAACGGGCTACCATATCGGCTATAAAGAATCCAGTCATATCCATAGCACTCTCACATCGCAAAACTTCATTTCCGACTACCCTGTCGATATCTCTGCTGGAACCCAAATGATGTTTATCTACTTGGATATAATCCATTATCAGATTGTGGGTGACACCAAAGCACCGTTGCTCAGAGTCATTGATACTAATCGACGAGTGAAAAACGGTTACGTGTGCAGCATTGAACCAAATCATCGCAAAGTTTTTAGCAACTTAGATTATAAAAAACTCCTCGTGAATAACATCCAGAGCATTGCATTAAACCGAACAGAAACCGGTAGACTTGTACCATTTGCGGGAGGAGGAGGCAAAGTTGTTTTGACTTTAAAATTTCAAAAGTTTTCTGATTAAGATTATGGAGGCATACTATCATAATCAAGCGACCATGCCTCACTTCTCAGGACATTACAGACAGCGGGGTAGTGGCTTCGGTGCTCTGGCTATGGGTATTGGACGAGTAGCACTTCCGTTAGCTCGGAAATTTATAGTACCAGCAGCAAAACGTATTGGAAAAGAATTACTTGTTCAAGCAGCACCCGAATTAATAGACATAGCAACCAGGAAGAAAACGCCCAAACAAGCCTTGAAAAACACAGTAAAAAACACAATCAAAAAACAAGTTGGAGCTGGACGCAGTAAATCCCATATGAGCAGAAAACGGAAGAGAGCAACAACAACAACAACAACAAGAAAAAGAAAAACAAAAGCTGTCATTCCACAAAAACGAACCCCACTGAGAAGTCGGTCCAACTTTTTCACCAAAGTACGAAATGATTTCTAATTTATTGCCAACTGAAGCAACTCACAGCTCATTAGATTTATTTGAAAAGCCTCCTCTACTCGTTACATTTGAAAATGCGTTCACTCAAAAAATTGGTCCATCTTATTCACCTGATGGTCCTATGCTCGAATTTGAAGTTTTAGGAGATAGAAACAACTTTATCGATCTTCAACGAACTCGCTTGGAGATTGTAGCACGCGTTGTTCAAAATAATGGTAATGTACTGCGAACTCATGCTACAGAGGCAGCACAACGAGACACCCCATATTTGGTTAACAATCCACTTTCATCTTTATTTTCCGAATGCACAATGTCCTTGAATGGAGAAAAAATTTCAACAACCAATGCCAATTTTGCCCATAAGAGTTTCATTGAGACCGAATTTTCACATGGTAATGATGCAAAGAAAACATGGCTTGCTTGTCAAGGTTATTATTATGAAGATAATCCATCAGGTATTGATGGTGCTAATGGGCGAGCTGAAGATGTCGCTGAACGTAAACGAATCGTAGCTGCATCAACTGAGTTCCGTTTATTTGGTAAAATTGCTTGTGATTTTTTATCATGTGACAAACATCTTATCAGCGGTGTTACAATAAGACTTTCTCTGAGACGATCTCCTAATGACTTTGTTATCATGTCTGAGCATAGAGATAAACATTACCGTGTTGAAATCACAGAGGCTAACCTATATGTGCGCAAAATGACAGTAACCGATTTTGTGCTATCGTCGATAGAAAAAACTCTGTTGAAAACACCCGCAATATACAATTATATTGAAGTTTTACCGAGAACTTTTTTGGCCACAACTGGTGTGCAAAGCTGGCGACAAGAAGACGTTTTTGCCAAAGAGCCAGTTCGTCGAATGATTTTAGCAATGAGCTCGAATACAGCATACCTGGGAACTAACCGAACAAACCCGTTTCATTATCAAAAATTTCAGCTGAATGAAATCATTGTTTACCGAAACGGTCTGCCCATTGCAGGAACTCCTGTGTCAACGACTGATAACAAAAGAATATACTATAACACATTGGAAGCTCTAGACTTTGTTTTCAACAATAGTCATGGAATCAGTTTGGCTAATTATCACAATCATTATATTATGGCATTTGATCTCACATCTACTCAGGAGGCTTCACATGACTTTATTCATCCTGAATTGACCAATTGCACCATTTCAGTAGAACTGAAGTTTGATGCACCGCTGGGGGAAAATGTAGAGTTACTTTTCATGGGAGAGCGTGCATCAACAGTTTACGTGCGTTCCGATAGAAAAATAGCTAAAAACACTCTAATGAGTTGACTCGGTGAAAAAAATGGACAATTTACAGATTACTGAGCTTATTCACCGATGCAAGCATTTGAAACATCGATTTTGTGGCATTTTTCCCGCTAACTTAGCATTTAATTCAATATTGAAACGTGACAATACTTTCATGATAGTGAACGCATCAAACTCAGACCAGCCAGGAACTCATTGGTTACTGTTTGCTCAAGCTGGTGGTCAAATTTTTTTTGCAGATCCTCTTGGACGAAGCCTACACAACTATCCACATGTATACAAAAATATGAGACGTTCTATCCATGAGGGAAACCAAATACTGATGAATAAGCCAATCCAATCAGCTAACTCGGTCTTGTGCGGACTTTATTGTATTTATGTTGCTCATGTTATAATTTCATCTAAATTTCCTATAGGTTTCAAGGTTAATGACCATGACATGATGCGTTTTGCTAAACATATGATGTTATAACTTTGTGATACTGATGCATTTCTTTAATGATTTATAATTTATTTTTAAGAAAAAAACATGTTTTATGGTTGCTAGAACACTTGCCTCTGGCGTTATCGCAGGCTCTAAAAACCGTTTTCAGAGTTTAAATTTTTTTTCCATTATAAATTTAACAAACAAAGTATTTGAATCAATCTCTAAACGACCATAACCACTCAAAATGATATCAATAATTTTAGAAAACTCGGCGGCATTATCACCATTCAAAATATGAATGAAGCGTTCAATTGTTACATTAGTGATTAAATCAGTTTGAGTTTGAATGGATCGAGTTTGTGAAGCAAAGCAAACTTGTGGCAATCTTCTTCGTAGAGAAGCACCACCAATGTCAGTTGAGTTGATAATAGAATTGTTGTAGTTGACAGCAATTTTTAATTTTTCCATCAGGGGTCCCGATAGGTGAAGTTTACTGCAACCCAATATTAGATGCTTGAAAGATGAGAGTAGACAAGGTACAACGAAAGTGGTTGAGGTCATCTTTTTCACTACGTCGACACAATCCTTGGTTACTTCGATGAGAACATGGATGTGGGGATGGTCATTGTCGAGCAATTGGGCGCAAGACTCGTTCTGAATTGAGTGGGTTGCAAATGCAAAATTTGTGTTTAGAGGGAGTTGTGAGGCGTCGGGTTCGTTGTTCAGAATAAAAAATTTAAAATTTTTTCGAAATTTTTTAAAAAATTCAGGCGACTGCTCATACATTGCTTCAACCATTCTGCTGGTTAAATCAAATTATTCAAACGTTTTTTTTTTGTTTCTGTTTCAGGCAACTCTACACTTTTTATTATTCGAGTATTCATCATCCGCATCGTTTTCATCGCCACTTTCAGCACATTCTTTTTTGGGAGGGACTAATCGTTTTGACGTGTATCGTCTTTTATGATGTTTATCATTCACAGCTGAGGAGGATGAGGAGGAGGAGGAAGAAGATGAAGTCTTTTCGCCAGTTTGTTTTTTAACCAATTTTTTAATCTTTGAATAATTATCTGCCAAACAATCAAATTCTCTTGTCGTTAAGGTCACTGCTTGATAACATTTAAATACACCATCTTCATTCTTTTTATATAACTTAACTGTGATATATGTACCCGTTTTGTCAAAAGTTTTCCTTCCAACCCGTACAATGCGTTTTTCTCCCGAAGATATATCTTGAAAATCATCGTAAAAGTCTGTATCATTTTCTAGCGACGAGTACATAGTGGTGGTGGTAACGGTAGTGACTTGTTGGTTCAACTGTTTTATGATAGAATGAAATGAATAATGAATTGGATAGAAGATAAACAAATATCTGTGGATTTACTTTTATGGCGCCCCTTCAGCCTATAGCGGGAGAATTTAATTAGTTTTTGCAATTGGATTTGTATAAGATAAAAGCGTGTTTATTGCATCTGTCATTTCTGTCTGGAAAGCACTTGAATGGGTCATAAATCTCAGTTAATGTTACATGTCGGCATACATGTACTCACTTTGAAGTGGAGATAGCTTTCGGTTGAATCTGTCTGGCAAATTCCCGTTTTAGCTCATAAATCTCAACGTTTTTACCCTGGCGGCATGCATGTTATCTCTTTGAAGTGTAAAATTTTTGTCATTTTGTGCTTAGGGTATCATAAAAAGGCGCCATGCTGTTTCTTTGAAGTATAGATTTTCAAAGCGTTCACATTTCTTCTTTAATTGCAAAAGCCCTGAAAACATATTAAAATTTCACAAAACCAGATTTATGGTAATTGGCTAAATCTTAGACCACCAGCAATAAAAAAACTAAAAGTGGTAGGTCAAACTAAATCTACTCACTATTTTTATTCAATCTCTCAAAATCAGTCAATACAAAATTTTCAACGATGGCAACTCCACTGCAAATCATTTCAATTAATTCTCTTGAAAGAGCTATATTATACCAAACTTATACCAGAGATTCTATCGTAGTGGTTCAACAGGAACGGAAAATGCGTCATCGAAAAACAAGTCCTTTCAACGATCTTGATCCAGGAAGCAGAGAATTCGATGAATGGGTCACTAAAAACCATATGATGTTACCCAACTATTTGCTAGATCAAATTGGTATCCTCATACAAAACAGAAAACAGGTCTACGAGAGTTGCTGTGTGACTGAATCGTATCCTGCGCTGAAGCGCACAGATATTCAAGACCCTACTTGCCTTGATCGTTCACCGAGAAAAATACTGTTTAACTATGATTGCCAATCGATCCCCTTTTACGAAAATCAGGAAGGATCCATTAGAGATTTAGCAGAGCGAGAAAGCTACTGGAACATTGAGTCGATTGAATCACCAGATTCAACAGAGAAAAAAGATGAGGACCAGCAGACGCCCAAAACCCCAATAAAACCGGATATTTTTTCAATCACTCAACAACAGCAGCAGCATACTTCTTCTACTTCTTCTTCCGGCAGTCAAAGTCCCACTGCACCAAACTTAGTGGCTGAGACGCCTCCTATCAATGCTTGCTTTGCGCCGAAAAAACGGAAACTGCAATTTAGAGATCTCTGAAAACTCAAAAAAAACTTTGTTTCCACCGAGAGTGCACCAGTTTGGGGGTTTATTATTTAGTTTGATAAGTTTTTATTATTGTGGCTGAATCTTTGTTTACGTTTTGCTTATGATTTTTTTCTAATTTAAAGTTTGCTTTGTGATTTTCAATCAATAGAAAGGAAATAAAAACAACAGAAAAAATTAATAGAAAAAAAAATCAAAATAACTTTAAAAAGTCGGCATAAAAGTCTAAAAGTATAAATTTTGATAAATTTCTCGTCAAATCCAACTTAATTATATCAGTTTTTTTAATGCTCATTTCGAAAAATCAAAAAAAAATAAACTGAATACTCTTCCTAAGATTTTATCTAATGATGTTGAAACAAAAAACATAAAAATGTTTTTGTTATGTTTTTTCATAATAGTTTTCCAAATATAAATATTAACACAGAAAAAGATAAAGAGAGAGAGAGAGAGAGAACCCCATTATTATAAACCCCATTATTATCCCTTTTGGGATATAGCTTTTTCAAAAGAAAGCTATTTATGGATGGGTCCAGCAATTCTGCCGGTTAATCAACCATAGTTACTTTTGGCTCTTTACACTCTCTGTTTTTGTTTTTTTTTCTCTCTCTCTCTAATATGTCTACAGCCTGGTGGGGTTAGCCAGGACTCTTAGGAGTAGACTTTAGAGAGTGTATGAGCCAGTATAAAGCATTATATATAATAAAATTACATGTCTATAACAGATTTCACGTTTAATAATACTCATTTTCAGGTTAAAATGGTTAAAAAATTCAAAATATGTTTTTTTCTCGATTTTTCAACATGGGTTACAACCCTGTCCAATAAATCACGACAAATTGATTGGACCAGGTTTCATTGGATTTGGAGACAAAAAAGTTTTTTGGTAATTTTTATTTTTTTTTTCACTGCAAGAATATGTACTAAAAAAGAAATATCTCAAATTTTTGAACCGACATTTTAGTGGGGCAAGCATTTCAGAGGTTCCTAATGAATAGCACTGCCGGGTAGTTATTGCCTACTGTACCAAACGGCCCTGCATCAATCTTTTGATGAACTATATGTGAAATTTGTCATAGAATACTAATTTATTTGAGAAATGAACAAAATTTTCAACTACCCTTTATCATTTTTGTCAGGTATGTTCGACTTGACTTGATTGGTGGGTCTTCCTTGCTTGACTTGATTGGTGGGTTACCATTTTGGTTGAAACAAAAAAACTTGGCAAAAAAATTCAAATATATTTTCAATATTTAGTCAAGTTGACTAAATAGGGAAGTTGATAATAGCAGTGGGTGTTAACATTCACACACTTTAGGTAAAAGAAATAACATTCCCGGGTTGATCCCTTTATGGAATTGTCAGCTACTCTAACCACAAGTATTTATGCTGTTTAATACAGTTGAGTCATTTACCCAATATCGAATTGACAGTCATTTCATAAAACCACATAAAGCCCCAAAACTACAACCACTTTAAAGCCACTGTTGATTTTATGCTTCACCCACGTAATTGAATTTAATTAATTGAGTCTTGATCCAAATTTTGTTTTTGAAAAACTTTTCACTTCTCGCTTTTGCTTTGTCGAAATCAGCTTTGGTAAAACTTGAAAAATTTCTTGAAAAGAATTCTTCTTTCCTGAACACTCAATCTTGAACCAACAATGCCTAACTCAAGTGGAAAACAGACACCAGTCATTTGTTCGACCTGCTCGAAAGTCTTTAGTTCACCAAGGAACTTGAGACTACATGAACAAAATATCCATAAGATATTCGCAGCCCCACCGCCACCAACTAAATGTGACGAATGTCGAGAATCCTTCAGCTCGCTGGCAGAAGCTAGGGAACATGTCGAGCTAGCTCACAACGTCTCAACTGATAGTCTTTGTATCTACTGTCATACAATCTTCCTCTCCGTTGAGAAGTTCCGGCAACATATGTCGAAAAACCATCAACTACCCATTTGGACTCCCGGAAATGAGGTGAGAACATCATCTGCTCCAACTGAATCTGCGTTTAGGGGAAAGTTAAGACGATACGAGTTGAGCGTTAAGGAGGATGAATTGGATCTGATGAATGTAATCATGCGAAACAAAGAGGAAATTGATGCGTTGATAGACGAAAGAGTGCATGAAGGACCCTGTAAATTTCAACTGCATGTGGACGTGAGTATGATTAAGTTCTCGAGCGATACAAACGAAACTGGTGACGGGGAGTTACGCCACGAGAAGACCATGTTATATCTGAATTCTAAGATGATCAATGTCTTCTTCAATGGAATCGAGAAAGAGACATATTTGGAAATGATTGAGCATATGGTCAATGCCATCAACACGTTCGCTTCCCATGGTAGCGGTTGGATTGTGGAGCGCATTGAAAAGCTGGCTGTAAGTTTTGCAGCATTTTCTCCTATCCGTGCTGGCTCATACATTGACCTTCCCGATTCATTGAAACCGGTGAAACAGAGTTTCACCAACATTAAAACGAGAAACGATCAGAAGTGCTTTCTATACTGCTTTGTGGCCGCGTACCATGATCGATATTCAGAGACCACGACTGCTCTTTATCCTGCTGCCCAAAGCTACCAACATCGAAACAAACTGAAAAATTACAAGCTCTCCCAAGAACATGTTGTGAAAATTGAAGGCTGGTACGAGATTCCAATGGGACTATATGATATTGACCGATTTGAACAACTTAACAACTGTCAAGTCAATGTATTCCGGTGAGCATTGATTTTTTTTTTGACAAAACATTTGTTTAATCATGTATAACACATTACGTTCATCCAGAAACCCGAGCACTCAATTGTTTGTTTTCATTAGGTACAAAGAAGGTGAATTGCTACCTTTGAGAGTGTCCAGCAAATACTCAAGTGATCTATGTGTTGACCTACTACTACTCAGCAACGGACAGACTCATCACTATGTGCTGATCACTGATTTGATGAGGGTGGTGGAATATGTGCGTGGAAAACTACACCGAGACCGAAACCAAATTTGCCGCAAACGCTTCCATACATGTTCATCCATCGATACACTACAAAGGCACCAGGAAATGTGCTACCAAGACGAGGGAGTGGTAATCACTATGCCAAAACCGGGAAAGGACACTCATCGTTTCAAAAATTTAACTGCCCGCTGGTATATACCGAGAGTTATTTACTTTGACCTCGAATCGCTACTACTACCCGTATACGGACCGCAACCCGACCCCGAAAAATCTAGCACCCAAACACTAGAGATTCATCAACCATGCGGTTACGCTCTGGCCGTTGTTGAATTTGGGAAGCGTGAAGTTTTAAAGTTTGAACTGAAGAGAGGAGAAAATGTTATGAAGGAATTGATCGCCTCGCTCGAATCTTTGGCAAAACAAATATACCTCGAAAAACGAAAATATTACACGTTCACTGGCACACCAAGTTGCACGCGTGAAGAAGCGCACACTTGTTGGATATGTGAAACAGAATTTGCTGACAATGACCAAGTTGTACTTGATCACTGTCACTATACCAACAAGTTCTTGGGGTGGGCGCATAACGAATGCAATATCAATCGAAAAACGGCGAACTATATACCCGTAATAGCGCATAACTTGTCAAACTATGATCTGCATTTCATTATAAAAGCGCTCTCAAACAGTAACCCCGAAAACACTTACTCAGTGATCCCTTCCACTGAGGAGAAGTATATATCACTCACTATGTCGGTTTATATCAAATCATACACCGATAAAAACGGAAAACTCAAAAAAGTGTATGAAAATCTACGTTTCATAGACTCCTATAAATTCATGCTGTCCCCCCTTTCAAAACTCGTCGAATACTTGCCGGAAGAAAAGTTTTTCCTACTGGAAAATTACTTTGAAGAACTTGGTTACTCATCAGAACAGATAGCATTGCTAAAACAAAAAGGTTTCTACCCGTATTCATACTTTAGTAGTTTTGAAAAGTTTCGAGAAACCCGACTGCCACCTAGAAAAATGTGGAGCAACACTTTACAGGGAGGGGAAATAAGTGTTTCGAAAAATCAGTACAACCATGCCATTAAAGTTTTCGCCGAAATGAAATGCGCATCACTAGGCGAGTACCATGATGTATACCTAGCAACGGACGTACTACTACTCGCTTCAGTATTCGAAGCCTTTCGTGAAGTTTGTTACGAAACGTACGGATTAGATTGTGCATGCTACTTCACGGCTAGTAACCTCTCGGGCGATGCATTCTTAAAAGTCTGCAATGCAGACCTCAAGTTACTTACTGAAAGGGAGCATTTGAACATGGTTCAAAAAATGATACGGGGAGGGATGTCATCGATATATGCACGCCGTTTTTTTAAAGCCAACAACAAATACCTCGAAGACTACAATCCTGAAGAGCCCTCTAGCTATCTATTGAATATAGACGCTAACAATTTATACGGGGGTATTATGAAACACTGTCCCCTTCCCATCAAAGATTTCTCAATAGTTGAGGAAAGTCTCGAATTTATTTTGCAAACCGACGATAAATCTGAGTGGGGATACATTTTGGAAGTGGATCTCAGTATACCTGAAGAACTTCAAGATTACTTTGCAGACTACCCTCTAGCCCCCTCACGTGAAGTTATCGGCACGGATAAACTAAGTAATGAGCAAATACAGATGTTAGGGGAGATGGGGTCACGTCGCTACCAAAGGTACCAAAACTGGTTCAAACATTAGATCCAAAGGAAGGCTACGTTCTGCACTACCTCACATTAAAACTCTACATAGAACTAGGCTTAAGAGTTACCAAATTGATTAAGGTCTTAAAATTTCGTCAAGGTAGATGGATGGAGCCCTTTGTCGATTTAAACACTCAATTGAGAATGTCAGCGCGCAACAAATTTGAAGAGAACTTTTACAAGCTCATCGTAAATTCAGCATTCGGTAAAACTATGGAATCAAAACTAGGACGCAAAAAACTAGAAATTATTAGAAATGAAAGAGAATTGCTTCAAAAAACAGCTTTGAACACGATGAAAAGCTTCCAGATAATCGACGAGGAAGTTGCTACTGTTTGTTTTGCTGTAACGAGTATTTTGTGGGACAAACCCATGATAATTGGTGCAAGTATTTTGGATTTGTCGAAAAGATTCATGTTTTACTTTCATTATCGGCAAATGAAAGCAAGCATGAACCTTGAACTGCTATACAGTGACACAGATTCGTTTATTTATGCGATAAAAACCGAAGACGTATACGCAGATCTGCAAAAACTGACCGATAGTTTCGATTTTTCCAACTACCCAAGCGATCACTTCTTATTCAGCAATGTGAATAAGAAGGTTGTATTGAAATTTAAGGACGAGGCGGCGGGAAAAATCATTGCAGAATTCATCGCGTTGAAACCAAAGCTCTACTCGTTGAAATATGCAGGTTAGTATTAAAAAAAGCACCTCTCCAAGTCCCCTCCATTTCTTTACATTAAGGGTTCCCTTCATTGGGGTTTTGGATTTTGTTGGGACCAAATTAATAACTTTTGTTGATCCCTGTCAATTTAATTAGACATAACTAGCCCTGAAAGGCTCTGATTCTTCATTTAAAAACTTAAAATGAAGAACCATTCATCATTTAAAATGTTTTAAACAAATACTCACCACAAACGCACTTTTGTAACTTTTGACCTTAACAAATTTAAAATTTTGACATGGAATGATTTTTTGATAATGACACGATTTGGAATTTTTATGATTTGGAATGAATTAAGATATTTAAACTTTTTGGAATTTTTATGATTTGGAATGAATTAAGATATTTAATTTTTTTGGAATTGAAAAAATTGGAATGTTATTAGATATTGAGTCTTCAAAATATTCAAATTTGGGAACCGTTTTCGTTATTAATACTAGAACTGGTCTTACAAAGCTAAAATATGTTTATGGGCTAATCTTTGTTCTTTATTTAGATTCAACTAGCAAAAGGAGTGCAAAAGGAGTAGTACAACACTCCCAGCAGCAACTTACACACCAGAGGTTCAGGGAAACATTACTGAGTGGAAAAACCCTTCGTATATACAACTACTCAATAAAATCGAAAGCCCATACCAACATAACCATAGCGCAGAACCGAATTGCCCTTTCACCCTTCGATAGTAAGCGGTTCTTACTATTCGACGGGATAGCTACATTGCCCTTTGGACACAGGTCTACAGAAGAAAATGTGTTCTTCGAGGCCATTGCGGAAGAAAGCGAGTGGGCAAACTCACAGTTGACAAATACCCCGATTTATAGCAGCGAAAACAGCGAAAGCTGGCAATCGCCGGAATTCCGGGTCCCAGATTGGGGCTTTCTTCAAGAAAGCTATACGGAGGAAGAGCTTCAAGAAGAAAGCGCAGCTAGCAGTTCAAGAGACCCTCCGCCTATCAATAATCCATTCATTCTAACAGAAGCGTCTGTTCGTTCTAGTCAGAAAAAAAGGAGAAAACTTGATAAAGTTGATCAATAAATGAAATGATCAATACTTGAAAATGTCGGCCAAATTGCCTTGTTACTTGGAATTACGGCTGTACATTTGTAAATATAAAACATTCAGCAAACATTGTTTTAAGTTAAATAGACCGGCGCAAAAGAGACTGGTAATTGCAACTTACCCTTGAAGCAGGAGCGAAGGATTGAAGCAGGAGCGAAGTTTCCCAAAGTAAGCTAATAGTAAGGCTAAAAGAATCAAAATGGTGCAAGTCGAAATTAAGGGAGACTTGGAAATAAGTTTGAAAATAAAATAAGAAAGAGAAACGAACAATAATTACCAACAATTTTTAAAAGGAAATATGAATGGTACTTTATGTAAACTCATATTTATATGAACGAAAAGGATTAGCTTTTAGATAAAAATAAGCGAAAAAACCGCAGCCGGATATACCCATACTTATTTAGTGGTGGGAAAGTTTGGAAGGGATTAAATTTAACCACCGCGCGAAAATAAATACCAAAGTATTTTGTCTGTCGGGTGTCCTTAGAGAGGGGTCTTTTTATTTCGGGCAGGGTACTTTGGGGTCTTTAAAAAAGATGGTCCTTTTGGACCCTACTTTTGGTAGGACCCCAAAGACCCCTACCGTCGAAAAGACCCCCCCCCCTAAGGACACACGGCGGATTACAATACTACTGGCGACAGTAAAGATTGTTCAAAATTTTGATAGATTCAACAATCAAAGTGGAACCTGATCTAAACTACATTTTATGATTGGATAAATTAGATATTTTACCAATGTAAAGTATTTAATATTAACCAATCATGATCCATCTAACTAACAATCCACTTATTTGTAAGTGCTGAAATTACTTGTAATTTCAGCACCAGAGAGATTTGAATTTAACTTAGAAATTAGTTGAACTCTCCCGAGTACTTCAGCAGCCGCAATAAACCAGTATACCCTAGATCTATTGAGCCTAGCAGAGACTAGTTAAACAACCTGAGACTAGATAGTATAAGAGTAAGATTAGGATCGGTATTAGACTAAGAAGTTGCACGAATCTATCCGGCCGAAAATAAGATAGCGTGACGAGCAGACGGTGTACCCTATCCGAAATTACTCTATGAGTTATACCCATCGGTCCTAACTCATCTGGTGCGACCATAAGTCTCGAACAAGACCTTAATAGCTTAGAATTAACCAATAATAGATTAGAATTTAGACAAAACATTTACAAAATGTTATACGACAATAATTTAATCGAAATGTCTCTACGACTCAATAGATCAGAGCCAATATTCCGAACGATAACAGAACTACCCGGAATTGGAAGAAGACCTCGAACCAGAGACGACATACGACAAAGCAGAAACTTACCATATAGTTATATGATAGTTCGGCAAAAGCCAGAACAAACTTTTGTATTTAGAATACTAATAGCAATGAATTTAGATTTTCATTTGCAAACATAAAATTTTGAAGTCAATCTTCAAAATCATTTCAGGCGTTAAACAAAATTATTAATATACAATAACGATTGATAAAAAGATCTCAGATCATTTTCCTAAATTCTGCAGTAATATACAAAACATGTTTGAAAAATATTTATTGAAAAATCAAAATAAAAATTAGTAGCATGACAATAAACGGTTAGTAATTATAAATCATCCTGTTGTTCCCGCTTCATCGCCTAAACATAACAGCATTCATAAGCTCACTAATATCATAAAAATACTAAATCTATTCTTTACACAAATTTAAAACATTTTAAACTTAAATTCACTTAATTTTAAAATCAGATCATCAAGGCTTATCCTTGGATCTTAAATCATTTTCTATTTAATTAAATTTAAAACTTGATCATCAAGGCCTATCCTTGGATCAAAAAGAACAACTTTGTTCTCCCCCACCTACTTAACTAGTGTCTAACGACGTCAAACGTCGATTCACTATCCAACCCTTTCTAAAAACCCAGGACTAATAGAAATTTTTGAACAAAACTAATCATTCAAATTAGGATAAACAGTGAAGAACTTCGGTTATTCATCCTTCACTTGATCCCCCCTCTTACCAGACCCAGGATAAATCTTAAACTTAGTAAGTTTAAAATAGTATCTAACGAACTACTCGCGTTCTAATTATACCTGAACCTTGTGGATCGATTTACTATTCTCCAACCCTGAACACAATCACTACCCTTAAGTAAGATTAAGTAAGTTAACACCTTAGCTTATACTATCCACGAGAAAGTATAAAATCATTCTTCGGAATCGATATACTTTTCTCCCCAACCCTGAACAAATAGACCCAGGTTACGCTAACAAAAAAATCGTAAGGACTAACAGTTTAAGCAAATAGAAATCATTTAACAACCTTTTGCATCCGTCATCCTAAACCTTATGTCATTTAAAAACCTAGGAAATAAACAAACAATCGTTTTACACAATTTTGAAATAGATAACAAAAAATACGACCTTGTAATCACACCTCATACACAAACAGTTGGATACATTAGAACAAAACGACAAACATTAAAGAGAAAAATAATAACTAAACAAAGACAAATAACACGAAAAAGATTTTCAAAAAATCGAAACGCATTTTCAGAATCAGAAACCAACAGTTTAGACGAACTTTATAAACTAAAAGAATCAATAGATAAAAATTGCCCAATTCACGATCAATTATATTTCTCTGACTCAGAAACAACTTCAAATTCATCAAAAAGAGGAAAAAGAAGAATAAAAAAGCAGTATAAACACAAACCAGTACATTTATACAATTGGAATCAACCAATTAGACACATTGATAATTACATATTAACAGTCATCGAACGAAAAAATGAGCTCAACGCACACCCCAGGTGAAGAAAGTCCAGATGATGATGATATCTTCCCCTTTATCGTAGATGCAACCACTGATAGAGGACAGCATATATTTTGCAAAAATTTACTCTTAAATTTGTTTGAACCCGGAATCAGTCCATGTAAAACAGAGTTCCCAGATGTAAAAATCAAAAGACAAATTATCGATCACTATCTAAAAGATATATGTAACCTAACACAACAATACGGAATCTACTCCATAGAATTCAGCTCACCAAACCAGAATCACAGTAAATATATAATTCAAACAGACGACCTTGATTTAGAATTCTCAAAAGTATTCTCAGAATATATAAAAAGCATCCAATATCATAACTCACAAAGAGCAAACTCCATATTCACCAATGAAGTTTTTGCGATAATATATAGTTATATCTCGATATTAGAAAACGAAATCCAGATACCAAATGTCTCACCGACAGAAACATCTAAACATATAAGAGTACGACATGAAATCACACTACTCTCTAGTTTTCTAAATATAATTAAAGAAAATTTCACGAAAGATGAAGTTTCACAACATACAAAACACGACTTACAAAAAATCTTGGCATGGTTCATAATAGATTATTTCACACATAATATTGATTTAATTTCACAAGCAAGAAAAAAATTTTAGACCCCAAAACTCAAACGATGATACTGCCATCACAGAACAATCAGACTATGTTTGGGACCCCGAATGGTCTCATCCCGCATCCATAAACTTCCTGCAATCAATCTCAAGTCAAGCAATAAGTACGATATCTTATGTAAGAGATTATGTACGAGTAATACCATTAACCATTGATGCAACACCATTAAACTATAATACATTTTTACCCGATATGCAAAATAATAGTTTAAACTCTACAGTCATACACAATGAAAACCTCAATGGAACTAGGAATCTTTCTCAACAAGATATCCAGACACCATCACACTTCATAAATGAAGAAATCGTACACACAACAACTACACAACAAAGTATTTCACCAATACGTCCAAACTTAACAACACCAAGAAATACAAACCCTTCACAAACACAGGTAACATTACAATCAACCGTTAAACCTTCGGTTGCCCCAAAATATTCACACATGGATTACCAAACATACAGACCCATGACAATACCGCCAAAAACACGCAAAACGTTCACTAGAAACAACTTGCAGACCATAATTATAATTACACACATCCATCAAAAACAAATTATCAACCACGAAAAAATTTTAGTAATTATACAAGATCTCGAAACTGGGATAACCCAATGGCACCACCTAATTCAGTAAATTTCCAAACAAATTTACATCCTCCACAGGATCGTAGTGAAAACTATCCATTTTTTCAACAAAATAAAAATAAAAAACAAACATCTTATCAAATGGATTACTTATCCTCAGATGATGATTTCTTACAACCAGATATATTTACACCCTATAATCAAGAATATCGTGGACAAGGAATACAGAAACCACATACATATAATAGAATTTTTTCTCCACAACCAATAGATACAAAAAACCAACAACCAATTCAACAACAAAACCCAATTAATACACAATCTTTTCAACCAATTCAGCAACAAAACCCAATGATTGCAAACTCGTACCAACCAGCACAAATGCAAAATGAAATACCACTCCCATATTATCTTCAACAACACGAAAGAACAAGAAATCAACTTTCAAATTTTTCTCAAATGCCAAATGCAGCAGAATCATTACAAATGACGATGAATCCATACCTTATGGGTGGATCATCAATAACATCAAATAAACCTTTAATGGTATTCAAAGGAACAGACCCTGAATATTCTGTAGAAGACTATTTAAATACAGTCACAGCAAATTTGATTTTAAATATAGGACCTGAACCAATTAATACGCCACTACATCAAAACTGGATACATCGACGCACAGCGTTAATACAAACAACTCTAGATGGCGCAGCCCAAAAATGGTTTTCAGTATTGCCTATAGAAATAAAATCAAATTGGAAAAGGTTTACACAAGAATTTTCAAAAATGTTTGACTCCGAAAGAAACAAACAACAACAAAGAGTTTTATGTAATGAAATTCGCAGATTACCAAACGAAACCATCAAGCAATTAGCAGTACGAATCGAAACACTAGTTCGAAAAGCATATTCATTAAATACACATGACTATAAAAACACAAAGATGACAGAAATCTTAATGATGACCTTAACACCACAATTAAGGAAAATAGCAATAAAAAAGAGAGCATCCCATCCTTCGTCAATTCGAGAACCCGATTTAGATTTTCGAAAACTAGTAGACAAACTAGAACAAGCAGAAATCACAATGAAACTCGAAGAAACGGAAAATCTGAAATTACAATACGTTAACAGAATTGAAACAGCTTCCACAAATATAAACAATATACAGGAATCAGATACAGACCTCGTTGAAAAAATCACTGAAATACTCAATATTTACGAAAAACACCCAAACTTTAAAGGCAAACCATCTTTCAAAAAATGGTGTAATTATTGCCGACGATACGGACATAGTATTTCTGAATGTAGACAAAAACAGCAAGACAATCAAAATAAACCTCAAAAATATAAAGAACCAAATAAATCATTCTACCAATACATGAAAAAAGATCAAAATCTACCGAACAAAACAGTCTACAGCAACAACAGTTCAGGAAAACCACTCCCGAACAATACAAATTATACAAGAAATCAATCACCATATAACTCAAGCTATAGAGGAAGATCACCAGAACGAAGAAACACGCAAAATTCATCACAAAATCACTACAATAGACCAAATAGTCGAAATAACTATTCCAGATCAAATTCAAATACACAACGATTTGTTTCTAGATCTAATTCCCAATCAAGAAATAATTACTACCCAAACAATCAATCACGAAATTCATCATACAATAGGAATAGAAACTACTCCAATAATCGGAATAGAAGTTATTCAAACAACCGAAACCAGAATTACCCGAACAATCAATCAAGGAATAACTCATATAATAGATCAAACTATAACAGACCAAACAATAATTACCAAAACAGATCGCGAAATAATTCACAAAATCGACATTCAAGTTATAATAATCGTTATAGAAATTATTCCCAATCACCACACCGGAATAATAATAACTATAATAATTCTAATAATCGCCACAGAAGTAGTACACCTAAACATCAAAGACATATTAATCAAGTACAATCTAATCAGGAAACAACATCAGACCCTCCAGGTATTGATGACACAGTAACTGATACGTTACAACTCAATCAAATAAACTGTGGATCATCAGATTCAGAAAGCGATGCAGAAAACACTCTCTCCATCAATATGATAAAAGTCGAAAATGACTATGAACCTGTTATATATGAACAACCTTTTTCATCACACATATATGAGAATCAATCAGAACTCCTTCACAATTATTATATTGAACCCGTCCATTCCACACCGACGACACAAAAAACTAATGAAATTAACACTACAAATCAAACCAATGAGAACGAAAAAACAAAATGCTTGAATACAAATCACATCTATCAAAACATACAAAAAGAACAACCCAAAGAAAAAATTTGGACAATACCATTTCTTTTAGAAAGTCCAAGAAGCAAAGAATTTCAACCACCAGATCTTGAAATTGATTTTTTAATTGATTCAGGAGCAGAATCAAATATAATAAACATTCCCACATGGAATGAAATAAAAACCTTACACCCAAAGCTAACACCTCTTGAAACCTCCAGCAAACTAGCAACAGCACAAGGATCAACATTAATAAACTACGGAAAAATTCAATTATTCCTTCTCCCCACAAGAACAATGGAGCAAAACAAAATTTTAACCAAACCATTTAAACAAATATTCCATATCACTGATATTAAACACAATATCATTGGAATACCATTTATCTCTAAATATATACCAACAATCAACATCTTGAATAGTAAAATATTAATCAAAGATAAATATACAAAAACAAAAGACACATCCCTAACATTTTTTCAAAGATTAAATAAACAACCACCATTCTTTTCAAAATTCTATCCAATATATAACCAACAAAGAAAACACTTGAAACCACTATCAGGAAAAATATACAATTTTTCAATAAAGCAAGTTCACCAATATGATAAAAAACAAAACAAGCAAAAATTTTATATGTCAGATTTTGAATTCAAACCTATTCATAAATTTTTCAAAATCACAATCTCATCAATAAAATATTTGAAAAACTCGAATTCAGATATTATTTCCTTACATGTATACAACAATACACCTTACCAAGTAACATTACCTTTAGGACTTTTAGGCTATTGCGAAACCAACGCTACAATATCACCAATACACGAAAAAGCATATCGTGTAAATAATATACTCCAATTACTAGATATTTGCCAATCCACAATTCTTAATGAAGAATTATCTATAAATAGTATATTAAGTAATGAAAACAGAAATACGGATTATTTCACAAAAACCCCATATTTCAAACCTACATTCAACATAAGTAACTACACAGAGAGTCAACAGAAATTTTTAACAATGTTTAATTTCCAACATTCACAAATAACACAAGACGAATTTGAAAAACTAGCAAAACAGCTAATTAAATATTCATCAGTCTATGCAACATCCAAATTTGATGTTGGCAAAATCAGCTCATCACTACATCTCCCATTAAAACCAGAATCAGTTTTCAAAAAACAAAGAGCAAGTAAAGTACCAATTCACTTACACGATAAAGTGAACAGATTACTCGACATTTTAGAACAATACAACATTATATCACCAGTAAACAAAGAAGAACAACCAAAAGGCAACACATTTATCAACCCTGTTATCATTCTAGCCAAAGGAGAATCATTAAAAATTGTTCTCGATGCTAGATACCTCAACTCACTCATAGATGAATCAAAGTGTAATTGGCCCATTGAACCAATACAAGTTATTTTAACAAAAATAAACGGAAAATACTTTACCACCGCCGATATGAATAGTGCATATAATCAAATGCCATTAGATGAACAATCACGACGTTTAACACAATTTGTTATTGGAAACCAACAATACGAATTCAACCGCTTATTGTATGGAATATCCATAGGACCAGCAGCATTTTCAGCTTTTATGAGCAAAATTTTTCGACCACTAATACTCAAGAAAAATGCAATCACCTATTTAGACGATGTTTTTATGCAATCACAGACAAAAGAGGAAATGTTCAATGTTTTAGAACAATATCACCAAATACTTCAGAACGAAAATCTGAAGGCCGCCCCCGATAAATCACACTTCTTTTTGACAAAAGTTAAATTCTTAGGACATAATATAGAAAGAAAAACAATCACTCCATTGAAATCACGTATAGACGCTATTCAAAAACTCCAACCACCAACAAATAAAAAGAAAATCCAAGAATTCCTTGGAATGTTAAACTTTTTAAGCAAATATGTTTATAAAATGCAATTATATCTACGACCATTCTATAACATACTTAGACAACAAAATAATTTTGAATGGAATACAGAACATCAAGCACGATTTGAAGAAATTAAAAAACTTCTAACTGAACAAATTTCAAACACAATTCCAGATTCAAATCAACCATTTTATGCAATGTGCGATGCTTCGAACTTTGGCATCGGCGCAGCATTATTACAATCACATAATAGTACAAATAAAATGAACCTCATATCAGCAAATTCTCGATTATTCACTCAAGCAGAGCTACAACTCTCAACTCTAATGAGAGAATGTACAGCCATAATATATACATTAACAGAATATGAATTTCTGATACTTGGATCAAAACATCCCACAGTTCTATTCACAGACCATAAACCAATCATCTTTCTTTTTACACAAAAGTCTAATCCAAACCACCGAGTTTATAGATTTCAACTCATTTTAATGAAATTCCCAAACTTACATATAGTTTGGACCGCAGGAAAAAATCTTGCATTACCAGACACCTTAAGTCGAAATACGCCACCTGAATTACTCACACGTAAAACCACAGTTGAAATACCCAAAAACATAAAATTCTACCTTGCAGAAAATGAAACATCACCCCGATTGGAATGCAAATATGCAGTAAAAACTGACGTTGAACAATCACAAATAAATAATTTACAACATTTCCCACTTTATTTAGATTGTCAAAATAATCACTATGAAGTTGATCTACTTGAAACATCAACTTTTAAACCAATCCCATATTCACAATGGATAAAAAATAACACCCAACAAAAAAGAATAAAACAACACCCGCCTAAAAAAGACCATTTTCCACTAATTGAAAAAGAAAATTTAACTGATAAAATAAACTTATCAGGACCACAAACAAACGATTCAAAATACACAATAAATCAAGTTTTTGACCTCCATGACCCACTTGACACAATACCCTTATCTAAATTAGAAATTGAAAACATTTTTCTCCCCCCAACAGAAACAATTACAATTTCAACACTGAAACAATATCAAAACCTTGACCCAGTAATTCGACAGCTGAAATCATGGCACAAATATAAAACTAAACCTATCAAAGCAGATTCAACTATTCTAGGAAACAAAACACTCCTCCGATATTTTCGAAAATTCAATAATACAACAATTAACGAAAACACAGACCTTCTAGAATACAAACTAAATGAATCTACAGTTCCCTGTCTCCCTTTAAGTATGATTCTTATAGCTTTTAATATTTCACATACACAAAATATTAAAGGACACTCTGGATCAGAAAAAACATATTCAAATTTTGTACAAAACTTTTATTTCCCAAATGCACCAATTTGGATAAAAGTACTATGCAATGAATGTATAGTATGTCAACTAAATAAACCTTACCCAAATCAAAAACAAATAGCACAAAAACAAGATTTTAAAGGACAAAGTTTGTACTTTAATCATCGTATCTCATTTGATACCAAAGGACCAATTTCACCCTCATCCGAAGGAAACTCCTACATTATGGTAATTGTTGACGCATTTACACATTATGTAGCACTTAACCCAGTACCACATTGTAACGCTTATTACGCTTACACAACACTCTATGAACACTGGATAGCAAAAATCGGACTACCAGAAATTTTAGTTACAGACAACGGTACAGAATTCATAAATAATGAAATCATCACACTATGTCATTTATATAACATTAAACACAAACCACGTACATCTCACGCACCTTGGACGAACGGCTTAGTCGAAGGTATGAACCGCTCATTACAAGAATATCTCAGATGTATCATCAATGGAAATGATACAAGATATACCGAATGGTCAGCAGATGTAAAACTATTTCCCTTAGCATATAATTCACAAATCACGACAACTTTAGGAATGTCACCATATGAAATGGTTTTTAACCAAAAGCCACGCAAACCAATAATGTTTACAGCAAACTCTCATAAAAACGCACAAGGTTATTGTCAACCAAATAAAGACTCAATTTGTTATAACCTACCATTACATACACACGATGAAGATCATTTTCATCACCCACAAATTCTTAAATTAGCCTCCGGTACACACACCGAATGGATTTTAAACAGAGATAAAAAACACAATGAAATTTACCAAAAGGTAACAAAAAAGTTGTTACAAAGGCAAAATATTAATGAACAAATAAATTCACGCTTTACACCAGCCTCCGATTTAAAAATTGGAACATTTGTTTTAATACCCAATTTTAATACTCAAAAAGGAATTTCAAAAAAGTTACAACCCCTTCGTAAAGGACCATACCAAATAATTGCAAAACCCACTGATGTCACATATAAAATCACCGACTCAGATAAAAAAGAAATCGTTCAACACCGAAATAACCTATTACCTTATTATCCAAAAGAATACGCACTCCGCGAACTAACTCAATTATATTCTTTTACAGGTTTAAAAGTTATTCAAAATGACCCACATACGGACAACATAACAAAGGAACAAAATGATATTCACCTCGGAAATCAAAATACAAAATCAAACACCACAAAAAACAATACAAAAAATCTCGATCAAAATACATCTCAAAAAGAAAGAAAAAATAGAAAAATGACAGAACAAATAATACCCCAAGAACAAATCGACAAATCAGAACATAGAGAGTCTTCACGACTTAGAAATCAACCACGTAAAAATTATAAATTATTCATCCCACAATCTAAAATATTAAAGAAAGTTGAATTTCAAAAACAACCTTAATTCTACATTTGATAATCTTTGCACCTCTGAAACATTTTACACTTTCAATTTTCAAGATAACATGCTGACAAACACGCAGCGATTCTAGTTCAAAATTAGCCAATAGGATTCATCCAATCCGTCACCTTCTATAACTTTAACACAAACCAACTAGACGAAAAATATTAAACTCCAGGCATATCTATAACTATAACTCTACGACCTCCAGGTCAAAAATAAGCAAACCACTCCAACTTGACAACTAAAATAAATATCACCATAATATCATAACCCTCCCTTATCTAATAAACCAAATATCAACAATATTTCCCCAACTCAGACCTGAAATATCCCCCAAACAAATATGTTAAATTAGCCTAAAGTAAAAGAACGACCATTTTATTTAGCCTAAAGTATAAAAATCTCAAAAATACCCCAGATCATTTGACAAATGAAAATAAAGACAAAGAAGACCTCCCGATCACCATAAAAATTGCCCCCAACAATTTTTTACAAAACTCAACCCACTTGTCAAAAAACTAATAAATAATCCGACCACACTTGAAAATTGCCCCAAACAACAAAAAATATTCGATCACGAAGCCATTTCTTAAATGCTCTTCTATCAAACAGTCACTAAAATTATCACAAACCTCAAACAATTTTTTACGATACTTGAAACTTTCATAATATTTCTTTTTGATATCCTTGAATCTTTTCTAATACTCTTAATCATTTTTTGTAATATTTTTTTAATTTTCTACACTATATTCGAACTATTTCTCCAACTTTCAAAAACCCTTGATTATATCCACAGGTACGATTTATAAAACTTGTCTAAATGATACGAACTATTTTCAGTAGAACTGATATTTTTCTACTATTTGTAATTTTCATAACATTTCTATCATCCCTCATTTTGACCATATGCAAATGTATAAAGAAAGCAATCATCACATTCGCTCTAGCAACAATCCTCCTAATTCTTTTCTTAGAAGAATACTATAATAAACATTAACTTTTTCACTAAAAGAATAGACCAAAAAGCTATCAAAAATTGCTACCCAAAAGTCACAAAGTCAGTCTTCACCGACATCATCCCAAGATAACCCAACAACACCTTCAACTACCCATAATCCTCAAACATCTACACGAATTTCCTTTCAAGATAACCCATACACTTTTGAAGAACGACACGCTCGTTTATCAGAACCACTAGAACCAGTTCAACGACAAGCACCTCTAAGCGAACCAACATATAACTTATACCCAACACTACCACAAGAATTAAGTAGAATAAGAAATCCTAGTCAAAACCAAAATACAGTCCGAAATAAATAGACAAATTATACATCCTCGAAGAAACAGAAATTTTCAAACTCCCCGAGTTCATTTTGACATACCTCAATCCCCATCACAAAACACTCCAGAAAACCCCATTGGTATATTACCAGAAACCCCTACGCTTCTTTCACAACGTAGCACCTCAAGCCTACCATCAGATTACTTAGGTTCAACACCAACATCTGAACAAATACGTGAAAATCCCTTTAACCCCCCAAACCAGGCATCACGACTACCATATTGGACAACACATTCATTTACACAAGGTGAATTAAATTTAGTCAATGATCCAATAGATATTTCTACGGATACAACAACATCCTCATCACTACCAGAAACATTATCACTACCATCAACACCATCAATAAGCCAGATTTCACCACCACCTTTTAACTTAAATTTTCCAAATAATCTCGACGCCAGATATCGAGAACAATCATCAACAAATATCCCTTTAAGACTAGATTGGAATACATTTACAGCCCCTCCACCATTATTTGGACAACATCTAGAAAGTAATCGCCTTCACAACTGGGCACTTAATAGATTACAATACCGACAAGACATTCACGACGATATCCGTGATCACAATATCCAAATACTCCAACAAAATAGTTACAATTAAAGTTTGAAATCACAGTTAAATTAAACAACATTACTCAACATCCCTACCCATTAAACCCACCAAACATAACAGCCCAATCACTACCACCACCATTTATAACCACTGAAGTAATATATAAATACGACAGATATACCAAAAAGACAATTGGTTACATCACATTTTACAACCCATACTCAGGATTATCATACACATGTATATTCTAAAATTATTAATTTTTCTCCAACTCCTTTTTCTAGTAATCTCAAATCAAAACATAAACCCTTCTCCCCGCACAGGACCCCAAGATTTATTAGTAACACATTACGATTGTGAAGAAAACGAACAAAAAACACTACACAAGTATGCAATAAATCAAGTATCACAGTGCGAAACAGAACCCCAAGCCATAGAAACTACAAATGTAATAGCAACACTCTATTCAAAAGCCCGAGCAACTACAGTTATAGGATATAAATTCACAGCAACATTTTCTGAAAAGAAAGTACATTGTTCACAAGTCTCAAACGGAAATAAAAACCGACTTGACCATGAATCATTCTACCAGAGTAATATAGAACGACTTTTACATCTCAATCCCGAAGATTGTAAAAACGAGTTACTCCGACTAAACATCACAAAAAATAAAAACACAGATAGAAATTTAGTATATTTCCAAGTTTTTTCAGATTCTGTACATCAAGCAGAACTTGAAAGATATCAAGGACATATAAAATTAGATGAAAAATACCCATACAACGGCGCACACGGACGATTAACCTATGACATGCACGATAAACACTGGATACCACACATTGGTATAAATGACCCATCAAACTGCAAAGCAGACACAAAAATCAAAGGATACCAAGAAATAATGTTTTTCGATTGGAAAATACAACTCGAAAAAATACAACTCACACGAGATTTATCAGACAACACAATGATTTATCAAGGAATTAGATTACCTTGTAAAAACGACCAAGGTTATTGCGACCCTACAACCAGAACACAAGCAACAATTGTTTGGTTCCCCGAAGACACATGTACAACATTTCAAGTAGCAAAAATACACGCTCGTATGATAAAATTTCACGAAAAATATTTTATACAATCAATACCATATGAACAAGTAAATCCATTACGAAAAATAAGTTCTAATTTTCGAAACATTCATAATATAGAAAATAAATTAACACGTTTTCAAATATATCAAGAAACAGAACTTGCATGTAAATACAGAAACCCACTTCACAAAACACAATACTCTGAAATATTAGTTGAATACGAAAATGGATTCGACATGACCACTGGAAAAATAAAAGTCGACCCATACGCCACAAGTCATCCCCTAAACGAAGGAACATCATATATACCAGTTAATTTTCAAAAGAATACAGGTCAACCTGGTGGACATTTAAAGCCCCAAGACGATCAAAGCACACGTTTACAAGAACTATCACTAATGAATAGTACATATTTTGGTAATATCCACTATGATATTCACTTAGATATGAAACTAGACTACACGATTAGCCGAATTTTTCAAGAAATGTCACTCTCCGAATTAGAAACATTACACCAACTATGCGAATTAGAAAGAACACAAATATTACAATCACTTGCACTAGCAGTATTAAAAATACCCTACGCAGGATATTTACTATCAGGAAATAGATCAAATTTTTTAGACTATGAAGGAAACATCTTATGGTTTTATACTTGTACTAAAAAAGTATCACCACTATACGTTTTTGAAGATAAACGATGCTATAAAAGAATCCCTATCTTTTATAAGAATAAAGTACATTTCGTTGACACACTTTCACGAAGAACCTATTTCTGGGATACCGCAGTTCCATGTGGATCCGAAAATAGCCACAACGTAGTACAACTAAACCCTGATGAAGATAAATATTACCTTCTCACCCCATATCCCACATTAATGCAATCACTCAAAAAATTTTCACCAGAAAGCATTCGCGCTATCGCTCGAAACCCAAATATAGACTTACAATCAATAGGAATATACTCAAAATCAGATATTCAACATCACATTAGAACACAACAATTCCAGGAATTATTAACACAAATGGACACAATACAAAGACAATCAATTGACCAAAACTTACGCAAACTTGCCGAAACCGCAGGATTTGCAGACATCTATACGCAAGACTATAGCGGATATTTTAAAGACATTAAAGATTATATATATCTAAACGGTGAAAAATATCGTCCCCAAGATATATCACCTATCAATATTTTTAGCTTTGTTACACTCAAGAATGAAATTCTTGATTTTCTAGGATGGCCCTACTACATCTTAGAAAAACTGACTATTTTATACGCAATGTTTAACTTTATTGGATTTCTTTTTTCACTCTTAAAAGGAATCTATAACACATGTGCTATACACACACAAGTCAATAGACAAGCAAGTGTAGCACGCATACTATTTGCAGGATTTTTTGGAATATTTTCTACATCTATAAACAAAATTCTTTTAGACGCACAAATAAAAGAATATAACACAATAATAGCAACAAGACAGAACACATACGACGAGGAACATAACAATGCAGACACAACACCAACAGCACCACAGTTACCACCCCTACCACATAACCATCCATTATCCCTAGTCCCACGTAATTTTCGAAATTTAGCCATAACACATAATAATTTTAGACCAACCATATCACAAAGTCCCATCCAACATATAATGCCACACCACTCACAAGATGAAAATACTTATGAACAAATTATAGAACAACCCCATACCACCGCTTTTCAGTCTCAAAATAATAATTTTTTTAGCCCACGATGAGCCGACAACTTGGATCCCTACACCGATCAAATTCCCACCCAACCAACCTCACCACTCCAATCCCAATAATACCACTTTTTGCTTTTCCGCCACCCGATTTCCCATCCAGTAATGTAACATCCGGCATGAATTCCGATTCTAATTCACACATCTCAGTTTTATACTCCATCTCACAACTCAATAACCCGAATATTGAAACCCCCGATGAATTTGCCGACTCTGAACCATCTCCATCAAATAATTTTCACACCAATTCCTTAAATTTTTCCCCAACCCCCTTTTCAACCCATACTACCAAATAACCCTGACCCAACCAATTCTACACCCTCTTATGCTTCCCAAGTCACTCCAACCTACTCCTCACTTCACTCAGACCAATCATCTCATTCTCCAGACACCCCCCGAATCTCCCCAGAACTAGATAATTTCATTACCCTACAACAACAACCCTATCACCTTGACACCCCAACCATAAACCAAATCTCATCCACAATAGATTCATCCAACCCTCCTACCCCTACACCCTCTTCAATTTATACTGAATCATTAGCACCATCATCCACAACTACTGAATCTTCACTCAGCACTAATAGAGCTTACCGCACTTTTAAAAGGAAGTTCCCCAACCATCCTTTCCCAGCGAAACCAGGAACAGCCCGTGAATATATCAACCATCCACAACACACTAACACAAAAGAATTTTTAGCTATCACCTTACCCTCATTTCCACAATACACCTTAAACACCCCTCATGACACTAACGAGACACGTAACTTTGTAGACGAATACGTTTTAATGCCTACCCTTCCTTGGACCTCATATTATCATTTTACAAATCCCCTTTGCTTACCTTTATCTAACACTCATATCGATATAGAACGAAATAAGGACATGCTATATCGACGCACTACAACACTAACACCTAGACAATTTACTTACATTGGATATAAAAAATCACTAAAAACACACACTGCACCCCGAGCTAATGAATATACACTAGAATATTATGATCATAACATCATCAGAACTAACCAAGATCAATTCTTAGACGACGATCGCTTCGCTAACCCACAAATCACCGAGAAATTTTTCATTAAAACACCATATGTATTTACACTAAATATCTTCGATCGCAAGTTTGACCACATTATTTCAGAAGCACTAACAGACACGCAAGCCTACGAAAGTTTTAAAGAACGCTTCCAAATATTTTCACTAACCTTTCATTTCCTTGCACCACATGAAAGAGATTTGCACTGCTCACACGATATTATGTTGCGCACTAAACAAACACACACATATACTTATTATCGTTTCATCCAAAATCACTTTGACCTACACACTCCCTCCAGACAACCACACCATCGTTTTCAATTCATCAATTCCAAATACACCTCACCATTCTTTCTTAACTTCACATATTGCATTAAAGATACTAACCTTCATGGTATTCTTCGAAATTATGATCCCATAACCCAAATGTATATCTTTTGTCCCATCACCAAGACCTTCAACGCAGAAGAATCCCGACCCTTCCTCATCCCACACGAGTTTGTACAACCTATAGAAATCCCCATTTTAGAATTCATCCATAACACTAAATTCAACCACAAATTATATAATCTAATCCAAAACACACCTTATGAATTTGCAGTTGGCACTGAAGAACTAACCACCATTAAGGCACTTCAATTGCTTTGGCCACTGCTTCAAACTAACAATATCATCCGCATCTTAGCCAAATTACTAACAACTTCAGATCTCATCCACGACATCTTCCCCCACGGTTTCTTCCCCGACGACTAACAGGTAGGTATGAATTATACATATTACTAACTAATTTAAAAATTAGAAACTCACCATTCTTTATCCATGTTTTCTTTAGAATTTTAGCCTTCATCCTAGATCATCTGAAAAATTCACAAAAGAAAAATAAAAAATAGCAAATTTCTTCAAAACTGTTTAAAACCCTATTAAATTTTTGCACCAACAATTAAATAAATATAATACCAATGCAGTAAATTAATTTATAAATTTTTCCCCCACAAGCAGTAAATCTAATAATGATGAAAATTTGTAACTTAATTTTCCCCAACAACTAGCAGTAAAGATAAAATTCTATGTAGTAAATTAATAAGAAGCAAATACAGTACTAACCTTTTGCTATTTTCATTCACTCGCACAAGAATTCTATCCAAACTCGCACAGCTCGCCCACGAAGAATTGTTTAAAATAATGAATTTCAGTTTCAAGGTTTCACACTCGATAACTCTAACACAAGATAACACGTTTCAAACTTTCCTTTAACCCGGTTGGAAAGGAATTATATACTAAACAAAACTAACCAATGCAGCTTACTAAACACCACAACACATAGCATAACAGCATGACTAAGAAAAGGAAACCAACGGTACCCAAACCGGATTAACCCAGTTTAAAACTGGATAATTTATTCTTTTGAAGACTATTATAAAGTCTAAGAAAGAAATAATAAAACACAAAAAAGTCGAAAGACAAACCCATACCACAAACAATTTGATTTTTGAAAAAAGGACACAACCAACAAAACATAAGAAAAACCACAACAAACCCAACATAAAACGTTGTCACATAACAGGACCTCTCACAAAAACCGCATGCAATCATACTCCCACTCCTGGCCTAACCCACCAGGAAGGACGTCCTGAGCATGCTCTATAGCCGGCCTAACCCACCGCGCTACATCCACGCTTTGTGACACACACTCCTATTTTTAATAAGAGCTACTCAAGGGTGAGTAACTCTTCAAAATAACTGAACTAAAACAAAAAGCTTTTGTGAAAACAACTAACTAAAATCATAATTAAAAAATATTAAACTAATAAAAGTTTTATAAAATGTAAATTACATTATGCAATACATAGATCAAAATACAACACCAAGGACGAACATCCAAAGACAAAACGACCCTACTACACTCGAGAAAGAATGGCCAACTACAATCAATATGCCGCCCACAATCACAACCCAAAGGATTTAGAGTACGACTTGACTTCGCAGAAAAGGACTTCATTGAACTAGACCAATGACCACCTCGATGTTCAAGTATACGTACAGATCCGAGTAACCAGGCATCCCCTCCACGCACAATCTCCACGCCATTCCCAGACAAGGTCAAACACAAAGAAGTTCTCACCAATGAAACAGAAAAACCTGACATAGCCAACCATTCCGAAATCAGATTTGAGTTTGTTGCGAAAACCCAGTCGTTGTCTTGAGAAGACACAACGATTGAATCTGGGACTTCTCTAATAAGAAAACCCAGAAGAAATAAGATGTTCGCCAAATACCAACGTCCATCATCCATCTTTTGAATTGCAGAAAGACTATTCTAAAAAACTCTGTAAAACCCGGATGGGTGGAACCTGATCTAAACTACATTTTATGATTGGATAAATTAGATATTTTATCAATGTAAAGTATTTAATATTAACCAATCATGATCCATCTGACTAACAATCCACTTATTTGTAAGTGCTGAAATTACTTGTAATTTCAGCACCAGAGAGATTTGAATTTAACTTAGAAGTTAGTTGAACTCTCCCGAGTACTTCAGCAGCCGCAATAAACCAGTATACCCTAGATCTATTGAGCCTAGCAGAGACTAGTTAAACAACCTGAGACTAGATAGTATAAGAGTAAGATTAGGATCGGTATTAGACTAAGAAGTTGCACGAATCTATCCGGCCGAAAATAAGATAGCGTGACGAGCAGACGGTGTACCCTATCCGAAATTACTCTATGAGTTATACCCATCGGTCCTAACTCAAAAGCGATAACCAATGATATTACAATCGGGTATTAGACGTTTCCCCCATAAATAACTTAGTTGAGATGTCAACTAAATCATCGTTTTTTAGCATCTAAATTTGTTTGCGATTGAAACTGTACTGGTTTAAGTTTTTGGCACATAGTTACTGGAGACCTTGCGTCTTAGTTCCCATTAAGTTTGAGTACTTTCATTGTAAATTGATTTAATGTGATGTGTAGCAAATGGAATTTATTTTAAATTTCTTTGAAGAAAAGCCAGGTTTTTCATTGAATTTTGATTTGACTGTTTTTGTGTACAAAAGCATTTGGCGAGTGTCCTATCGGATTCAGGAGCGTGGTTATCTGTTGTTCAGTTTTTATGACAGCATTTGTTTTTACTTTTTTTTTCTGTTATATTTGGTTGTAATCTATTTTTCTTGCGATAGCTTCGTCCATAAACATTTATTTACATGAAAACAGGAGTGTTGAAAAAATCATTCTCAATTTTTGTTACTCGAACCAAATTGCTAAGTGAAACAAACAAGTAAAATAGTTGCTTTGCTATTTCGTCTTTTTGCTTGTGATGAATCAATTCCCGTTTTGGAAAGTGTGCCAGCCCGCTAGAAAGTTTTCTTGAAGGACACGAGCTCTGCAAAATGGTCCAAAATGCAATGGACAAATCCCTAAAAACGATCATTCCTAAAAAAAAAAGAAGAACAAATTAAGTCAAGTTTCAACAAGGATAGCCGATTGCTGGGCAAGTAGCACAGAATGTTCCGACCATATTCGTTAAAAACTGCAATTTTTTAAATCTTCAAATTAGCGTCGTTTCTTCTGCGTAGTGTGATTATAGAACTATACAAACGCGTAAAGACTTAGTGAATTAGGAATAGAACACTACAATTGTCTTCAAAAAGTGAATAAACAAAAAAATCTCAAATGCCTCCTATTTTTTGCACCAAATTTTGGTTTGTATGAAAATTTTTATGGCCAAGGAAACGCTTAATGAAAGCTTCCAAAAGTGGTTTTCTTTTTATTAGAATCAATTTATTTTTTAGCCTGTATGGCCGATATTTATTTACAACGAATGTTACTCGATCGCTTCACTCGCTCGAAATTGGACAAAATTTAAAAAAATTTAACCAGTCTTTGCAACACTGGAAAAGCGTTTTGGAAGTCACGACTGAAAAGGCTTTTATGTGATATATCACTCGGACCATTCCGATGAGTGTTTTTAGTGCCTGATTTTGCGTGGAAAACAAAAAAAAAGAAAGAATTTAAACACCCGAATACAAAGTTCATTCACATTTTTCAATTGATCGGAACATAAATACCATCAAAGGCCTTATCGATATGGAGGTAGCTGGTATGGAAACAGCTGAATAACAAAATGAGGGCAAATCTGGAAATCCAGAGAAGAAAAGCAACTCGTTGTTTGAAAACATTGCTCGAAAAAGAACTACTTGGATCATACAAGAGAAAACAGTCGAATTAATGGGCAGTCAGAATCAATAAATCAAGTTTCAGCGTAATTCTTGATTAATTGAAACAAGCGAAAATGACCCATTTTTGGAATAAAATTTTTGTTTAGAATTTCGGAGAAAAAATGGCACCGTAATAATTCTGGTGAAATTCTAAGCAACTTTTGTCCTCTTCACTTTTTGTCTAATCTTAACCCAATTTGAGAAAAACGCGTTTGAAAATTCAAGTTTTGTTCGGTTTGTCCGGATAATTTAAATCAGCACTGTAGTTGGAATGAAAATAAATGAAGCAGATATCTCAATTGCGCACCGGTTGCCAGCTCGCAATCAACCAACAAGGCCAATTATTGTCCGATTTTTGCGACAGTTTTCAAGAATTGCGATTCTGAAAAAAAGGAAAAGTCAAAGATAGCGAGACGGACAAGACGTCAGAGTTTTTTTAATGAACTTACTGTCGCCAGCGTAAATTATGCAATATTATAAAAACTGACCAAAACTTAGAGCATGCCTGGTTGAAAGACGGAACAGCTAATTAAAAAAGGTAAGTTTCAAGTGTGTAATCAATCAAAGCTGAATATAAAGGTGGTCAGCAATTAAGAATTCAACTAATGATGTAGAGTATTAGTTTGCCATTAATTAATTTATTAATATCTAAAGGTGGTCAGCAATTAAAGAATTTAACTAATGATGTAGAGTATTAATTTGCAATGAATTAACAAAAAACTGCGCAAGTACCTTCTGAAGTGTTATCTATTAATGTGCTCCTGTCAATTTAGGAGATTTATAAAACATAGCGATGAGTGATAAGCGCTTGTATACACACATTTGTCACCATTCATAATAGAAATTATAGAAACTTGGTTAAGTAAGGACAGCAATGTGACCTCATAATTGTAGCTGGGTAAAATTATATCGCGAAACCACTGGCAAATAATTCCTTCACTAGTAAAAATATTGAAGGATTCAATGAAACAGGCTGCTTGCCCTTCGGACCTTTCGAAACTAAAATTTTGACCGATGCATAAAGGAAGTTCTAACGTACAAATGAACAATTATGGACTTAAAGCATTGCTTTTTGCAAAAAAAAATTAAAGTTTTGGAGAGATAGATTATCAATAGAATTCAGAACTATCTTGAAAAATTTCCCACCATATATAGGAACAAATTCGATTATAGAGTTAAACACGGTACAATTGATGCCCTTGCGGAGGTAACCAAAAAAATTGTCTATCCGATCAAAAAATTATTCTTTTTGTTTTCCTCGATTTGAAAAGCCATTTGACGCTTGAGACCACTAAATTTCAATGAGGCAGCTTCCATTGTACATAATTACAAATAAATGTTTTGATTGGATTCAAAGTTTTTTATCAACTCGCAAGCAAAATGTGCAAATAACTGGTGGTTGTTCTTGTTATAATAAGGTCTTTTGCGAAGTACCGCGAGGCTTACTTTTAGGACCCCTAATGGTTCTCATTTTTGTAAATCATCTTCAAATGTGAGCAAAAACTCGAAAATTTGTTCGCTGACGATACTACCATCAATTGTCTCGATATTTTCTGGATATAATAAAGAGCGACTTTAGCGACATCTGGTCATCATTCCGAAATTTTCATAACATAACAACTAGAAAGTTGAGTAGTTTTTCTTTAAAAAACACTGAGTCGAAACAAAAAGAAAAGGTTTTTCACTACTCTTAGGGTCTTCAAATTGTTCAAATTCGGTCGTAAAATCATTTAATTTCGTTCGTTTTACAGCAATTAAGTGTATTGCAATTTAGAAAATAAGGGGCTCTAATTTGTTCAAATTTGGTCGTAAAATCGTTTGATTTCGTTTGATTTTCAGCAGTTAAGTGTACTGCAACTTTCAAAGATTGAAATATCTTTCTGTTATGATAAATAATGATTGAGTAAATAGATTTTTTGAATAACTTTTGTTTAATACGGAAGCAAAGCAATATATATACAATAATAGACGCAGAAGATAGGCTCTGGCTACATGTTTTACTCTTACTGTTGATGACTTATTTATTTACCCTTGTCTCGATATTGCAATCGGGTCCTAGACTTTTTTTACCGTCCATAACTTAAGGCACAAAATAGTCAAATGTGTAGGACTAGGAAACTTCAGACTTGCTGAATTTCAGACATCTTCATTTTCTTGTTAATTCAATCGAATCTACCTTCATTTAGATATTAAAGAGGTGTACTCCGTTTCCGGTGTTCTCTTCTTTTCCAATAATTTTCTTGAAATGTTGATTTTTTTCAGATTCGTGATTTTCGGCCTTGTTTTTTTTGCTGTTGTTTTATGCATGGATTTGATTTTGATTTTCATTTTTTTTCTGTCTCGAAATTTCGTTACTTGTCATTTTACCAATATTTTTTTTCGATTAAACGGTTTCAGTTTTTTATGGCATAATGAGTTTAAATTGCGTTGTTTTGAGGGCAAAAACTCTTGTTCCACAAAATCAGGTATTATATGACTTGCGAGAGCAAGTGTCTTGAAATCGGGAAGGAGACTTTTTCCAGCAAACAACTTTTCTTACACGTTTTAACTTCTCTTCAACTTGCCTTCTTATTGAACTTAAACAACCTCTAGGTTCCTTCCGACTTGGGCAGAGTTAACGTCGTCGCGTTTGTACCCTAAGGTCTCGGGTTTGACTCTCGGCCGGACCTTGTTTTTTCAGTATATGTGCAATTGAAAAAAAAGTTCGGTGAAAATTGAATTGTCCATACTCTTCTAAAGTTTTCGACTGTCTCAAATCTTGTTTGCTCTGTAAGCAACTTTCAATGCAAGTGCATGTGTTGGTTTTTGTAAGTTCAGAAAGGTGGACTGGAAAATTTTCAAATTTTTTAAATTTGTTTTTCAGCTCAACATAATATGTCTGATCAAAGATCGTCGGCTTAGTTGACACATCACTGATTTTTTTTGCGTGCTGTAGGCAACTTCCTTTGTAGTTGACAGTGCAAGTCTTGTTCATTCTAGTCTTAGGTGTGACATGAAAATGTAAAGATTTGTCTAGTCATTTTTTTTCCTGCTCAAAGATTGCAGGCTTCGTTTCCTCTTCGTAAATTTTGTTCCTTGATAGTTTAATTTTCACCTTCGCGATAAGCAATGTTATTGCAATCGGTTGTTAGACTTTTCCCCGTAAATAACAGAATGGTCAAATGGTAACCAGCAGGGTTAATTAATCTGCACGGCTTTTTATACGCATGGTTAATTATTGCATGGCTACGGTATTGGCCTTGTGTTTACGTTAAGAGTTGCTTTTATTATTTTATCTGATTCAAAAAATTTTGGCAGTTATTCGGAACTGAGTAAATCCTATTAGGTATGTTGGTTTTATAACAGTGGTTTTCCAACAAAAGTTTTTTGAAAAATCTAAACTACCCTCCGATTTAAAAAATCTAAATCAAAATCTAAAAAATCTAAATCAAATTTTGGCTTTCTAGTTGTTTATCATAATAAAAGTCAAATTATCTGCCGTAGAGGTAACACAAATGCCCGAGACGACAAAAGCTTTTAAAGTGTTCGAATCCAGCCGCTTTCTGTTTTTTTAAGGAAATTTCCGGCTTTTTCTTGCAATCGTTCGTTTTTTTCCGGCTTAGTTCCCGTTTCACTGATACTTGAAAATTAGGCTTTCCTCAAATTTTCCGAAGGCCACCAATGGAAGTAATTGAGCTATATATATTTTTGAAAATTTCGGGTGCATTTTTTTGAAAAGTTTTTTGTTATGAATTTTACGAAATCATAATTTTTTAAAAACTTCAATTTTGCTAGATTTTTTTTCAAGCAATTAGAATTTAACATATTCTAGTAATTATCATATTTTTTAACATAGCGGCTTTTGTCTCAATTTCTGTCTGCCAGCTGGTTGTGTTATGTTTGTGTTGTGCTCCAAAGTTTGGGCTTTGTGGTTGTTGACTTTATTCACGTCGGTTCTTTTTCCGAATTGGGTCTGGAATTCACTACATGTAAAGCACTCGTGGCTCTTTTAAAGCATTATCTTCCTGTTGATTTTCAGCAGATTGGCTATCGGTTGTAATTTTGTTGGCATTTCTACCTTTGTTTCCTACAAGTTTCTGGTTTTTTTTTAAAGATCGATAAGACTCTGGCTCTATATTTTCGAATGCTCAATATTAATCTCACAAGGTCCTCTTGAAAAAATTCAAATAAAATTAATCATGAAAAAACTTAGTTATTTTATAGTTTTTTTCGTAGTTCCTCTTTAATTTTTTTCTTCGCTGGGAGCCTTCTTTGCTATTCACCGTCATGCTGTTTCAATCTTATACTTGTTGTATCGCAAGTGGAACGAAGCTCAGCTCCGCTTGTGTCATAACTTGCTTTCAACCTGTGTATGGCCGAATTGTCTTAGCAGCAGTTGGGCTGATTCTTAGGAACTGTGATTGTTCGTGAACCTTCAGCGCTATTGATACTGGAAAAATTCTTAAATGTGTAAAATTACCAGGCTATTAGTAAAAAAAAGTGTGTATGTCAAAAATTTTAGGTTCGATTAATCGAAGTTTTTTCTTGATGTTCAGAAAATCTAGGGCAGTATCTGCCGACCGAATAGTTCTTTTAGTGTCCCTCAGTTTCAATGTTGACTTGCAAATGTGTTGCATTTGGATGAAGTTTGCTTCGGCCAGATCAGAGAATTATTTCTCTTTCTATTTGGCATCACTGTTTCAATTTTCTTGTGCAGCACGATTTATGATTTGTATACCACATCACTGTTGCAATTTTCTTGTGCAGCACGATTTATGATTTGTATACCACATCACTGTTGCAATTTTCTTGTGCTGCACAGTTTGATTTATAAACCTCATTGGAATTTAATACATGGAAGGAGGTGGAAGTAATCTTTCTGTTGCAATCATTTGACCACCTCTAAAAACATCATTTCAGCCGCAACGAAATTTGAAAACTTTTTTAAAACTTCAATCCTTTTTTAAAGACTTCAATTCCTTATTAAAGAGTTCAATTCCTTTTTAAATTAAACATCTCTATTCCCTGAACCGAGTACTAGACGTTTTTTCAGAGTACTAGCACTCATTTCCTAGTCCCTTCTGTTAGAAATACTCCAACAGACATACTTTGAGCATGATAGCTTTTTTAATATTCGTTAGAGCTTGATAAATAATCTTCGATGCTAGTTTTCTCCCGAACTTTTTATGGTATTTTTATATATATATTTTTCAAAGTTAGCTCTATTTTTGACGTTTTTGAATTTTTTCTTTTTCTTGAATTGTATTATCGCGATAATGCGAAGCTCCGCTTTGCCTTTGTCCATTTTTTCAGTCATAAGGAAGCAGTGAATGTAGAGTTGTGCCCAAATTTTCCCGATGAGCTTGCAGTTCATTTGGTAACAAGTTTTTTCGCAAGTTTGTTTGTTTTTTTGGGAATTGTTGGGTTATTTTTCCTAATGTTGAGAACACAGATATTGCTGTTTTTTATTGCTAGATTAGATCAAATGGTTTAGGACTTCCATAAGAGGTGCATGATTGTCAATCAGGTTTTTTTAGAAAACATTTTTTCACACGAAGTTTCGTTAGTTAGTTTTTTTATTTTCTTTGTTAAAAAAACGGTGGATGCAGATGCTAATATACTTGAATAAAAAAATTTTTTTTCTGATTTTGAACAATTCAAAAGAATTTCTAAAATTGCATATATCTTAAGAAATTAGTCCAAGTTGAAATAATTATTACGCTTGCGAATAGCTAGGGTTATCAAGTTGTATATAGACTTTTCAGGTTAACAGCTAATCTAACAAAATACTTAATCCTTTAAAACCAAAAAAGTTGTCTGCTCTGTTTTTCTCATCTTAGTTGCCACATCACAAATCACTTTCAATCGGTTCCAGTTTTTTCGTTTCCAGAAGTTTTTCAAAAATGTTATAAGTAGCTGGCTTTTCGTAACTTTTTTGATATTTTGATTCTCTCTGAGTGCATCTATTTTAACATTTTAATAAATGCCAAAACTACAGCGAAAAAATATGTTTCAATTTTTTCTCCTCTGTAGATGTTTCATTAGCCTGGTTTGATATTGTCAAGTCAGCTTATATGGATCATCATATGGGTAGTTTTTTTCCCAATTAGCTTTGCTCACAAGATTTCGCAGATGTTTTATCTTGCTTCATTTTATAAAATCAATGAATCGTCCAGCGCACGTGGTGTAGAAGCAACACACTTCGAGACCACAAAGGCTTGAGGATCGAATCCGGCCGAGACCTTTTTTTTCAAACTGGATTTTTTCTGCTTTTTGTACCATCGTCTGTCTGTTTATTTTTTAATGCTAAATTTCCCTTGCACGACTTTTTTGAAGGTTGAGCTTTCTTCTCAATTCATGAATGCCATTTTAAAATCATTATCGTTGGAGGTTATCGAGTAACTAGATTTTTTTGCGGAATTATTTATCAAATTTTGGATTTTTTTTTCTGGTTTTACTAATAGTTTTTGTCGCTTTATAACACTCTGTTGGATGAGCGAAACAAATTTGTTTTGCGTATAAGTATTTTGAGGGAAGTTAAATATTTTTTTTTGGAAGATTTTGGGTTTTTCAAACACCTCTTTTGGCTCAACGGGTGTCTGCTCATAAGTTGTCGGCTGTAATACCGCTTTGTTTCTCTGCAAATGTAATTCTCAAATTTTGTTTTTTTTTCTAGTTTTTCAACATGAACTTAATTCAAGACAAAGTTCTAAAAACTTTGGTATATCTAGCTTTTCTCGACATTTACAAAACTTTTTTTTTCCTAGTTTGCGGCTTTCGCCTCACTTTTTGTCTGCTAGTTTGTCCTGCTATGTTTCGAATTAAAACTGTTTTTTATTGCTGTTTTTTGGAACTTATTTTTCAGTTTTCCCAGCGAAATAAAAGTTTTACCTATTGATCCTTCGCACAATGTGTTCGACTTGTAACTTCGGAAATGGAAATAAATTTTAAGTTTTCCCAGCAAAACAAAAGTTTTACCTATTGATCCTTCACACCACTTGTTGTATCACAAGTGGCGCGAAGCTATGCTTCGCACCAATGTGTTAACTTGATTTACTTTTGTCTCAAGTGAAATTAAAGACAGAACTAGCAGCAAAGGAACGAAAAGCTTTGATACATGTTTAAAAACTAAAGCTGTAAAATCGGAGGTTTCAATTTGCTTCTCGTGTACCTATGAGCATTTGTCGTTTACAATTCACTGCATACAAGACATTCGAATTGATGGTATGCTCAGCTGTATGTGAGAGATCTTTTGTTCAACAAAAGATAGCTTTTGATAAAAAAAAGTCAGAAATATATATAGTGCTGATTTAAATTATCCGAACAAAACTCGAATTTTCAAACGCGTTTTATGTAATTTGGGTTTAGACAAAAAATGAAGAAAACAAACGGTGCTTAGAATTTCATCAGAATTAATATGGAGCAATTTTTCTCCGAAATTCTCAACCAATAATTTACCCCAATTGTCATTTTGTCTTTTTTCAATTAATCAAGAATTACGCTGAAACTACTTTGTTAATTGATTAGAATTATATATCACAAGAAGCCTATCACACAGCCCAACAAAGTTATAGAAGTGTTAAATCTCCAAAAATTTGTGTTTTTTGTTTAAAATTTGTTTTTAAGCAAAGATTTTTGGGTTTATATACTAAAAATCACATTTCTTGGCTATCAAACAAAATTAAATTCTTTTTTACAGGTTTTTGGAGATTGAACCCTTCTAGAACTTTGTTGGGCTGTGTAAGAGGCTTCTTATGATGTATATTTCTCAGCAATTAACAAAGTATTTTCAGCGAAATTCTTGATTAATTGGAAAAAGCCAAAATGACCCATTTTTGGGTTAAATTTTTGGTTAAATTTCGGAAAAAAAAATTGCACCATATGAATTTTTATGAATTTTATAAGCAGCTTTTGTTCTTTTTACTCTTTGTCTAATCTCAACCGAAATTGAGAAAAACGTGTTTGAAAATTCAAGTTTTGTTCATTTTGTCCGTATAATTTAAATCAGCACTGTACTTTTTGAACATTTTAACGCCGTTTTCAGCATTTTCTCTTTGTTATATCTGTTGAAACTTAGTCCTGTTTCCATCGCAAGTAGTTCACTGACTATGAGTGAAGTTTCATGTAATTGTCTGTGTGCATTGCACGGAATTTTCCAACCGATTGATAATGCATCATAATTAAAAGAAAAAAATTGGGTATAACAAGGAAGAAAGTTTATTTTAGAAGATCAGAGGCAAGAGGGTTATGGAAATGAGGATGAAAACGTGACCCCAGTGAATGGGAGTGAGTTCCTGGACAACAAATTATTCGCGGGGCAGTGGCCGCAGACAAAGTTAGAAAACACGGACTCAGGGACAAGTAGGAAACAATGCCACCCAGAGGGAGACGTGGGGGGAAAAAGTGGGAGGGGTAAGGGGGAAGAGCATTTGAGTATAGACAGTGCTCTGGATGGGGGCAGTTGCGACAGTCTCTCCACCGATAGTGACCTGTCTCCCAATAAACACAAACACGTAAGAGTTTATATAATGTAAACATACATTTCGTGTCAGTTTTTTCTTCAGTATTCAGTAATGATTCTCGAAAGCGTGTAATAGCTTTTGATTGTTAGTGCAGTTCTTTAAATGCTTGTAATGGGATTTGTAGGACCATCATATGCGTGGAAGCTCTTCTCAAGGCTAAACCAAAAGTTATTTATTTGATGTTTGACATCAAGACTGAATGACTGGCTTTTTGTTTCAGGCGGACTCTGGCGCAGATTCGATCGAATCTGTCTCCAATCTACCAGTAAGTACTGTACAGTTTTAGAAATTTTTCCAAATGCAATGGCAGCAGTAGTTTCGATGCCTAATGTACACGTCATTTGATATTTTTTTACGTGAAAGGTGTCTCACTTGCTATTGAGAGTCTTTCACTAAAAGTGAAGTGCCATAAAATCGGCAAATGTTTCAAATTTCACTGGCAGCTGCGAAAAGTTTGCGATTCACCATTACTGACAGCGGTATGTATGTTAGTAGAAGTTTTCCATGCATGTCGTGTATGTTTAGACTGAAACAGTAGTCGTAGTCGACTCAAACCACAATGATACACTTGCGTCTCCCCGTACCCAGCTGCAGCTGCCCAAGCCTACAGTGCTTCGATCACAGCTCTACTCTGAAAGCAGGAACAGCTGCAGCTACCCCCCTGCTCTTCATTCCCAAACTGGCTGTGACTTCTCAGATGGAGGAGTAGAGGTGGGAAACAAGTGTGACGTCATTATTAGACCAAGCACCTTCATGCAGCCAGAGAGTTGCAGCTCTGCTTCCCACATATTACAGGAGTGCACTGACTCAGACGAAGCTCCAGTAAGGCCATATTCAAGTGCATATGTTGTCATAGTCATTATATTTAATAGCCATGAAAAGTGACAGGCAGTAGGTCCTTAGCAAATACTGCTAAAATAAAAAGAAAATTAACTACTACCTGTGTTGGGTTAATTTCAGTTGACTGAGTATGAGTGTGTTAAAGAATGAGTGTGTTAAAGTATAATTCAAATTAAATATGTTACAGCCGAATGCAAAATGTGAGAAAATGCAAGTTTGACCCTAGTGTGTAATCCTTATCCCTATCCCGCATACAAAAATGGGATAAAGTATCTCCTGTTTCCCAAAATCCTAAAACGTAGCAGAGAAAACGGTCAATTTTTTTAACCTAACTAGCGCACGCATTTTTTGCGAGCTTTTTCCAAATAGCTTTGATTAAACAGCCGTAACGTAAAATGATTTCCTGTTGCTATTTTACACATCTTTTATACCGTTGTATTTTTTTCAGCCTAAAAAAGCAACCACGCCGTTTCCCCGATATTTTACTCATGGTGTAGCCCATAAAAATTGACTCCAAGATTTGAAAAGGAAAACTAGCAAGGAATTGGAACCTTCCGCATCGCAGCAGTTTTCAAGCTTCTATGCAAAATTAGCATCTGTTTCAGCGCTTTAATTATCAGTTGTAATCACTGTAATAAAAAGTTGTAGCTTCAAAATTATCCTGACTTCCATTGAATGTTGCTGTGTAGCTTCTGAAACTACTTGGAAGTTTTGAGTTTTAACCAGTGTCTAAATACAATGTCATCCGTGTTACAGCGCCCGAAACCACGAACCTTGTCCCTCGTGAATGAATCAACGACACGAAAAGACAGTCGGTGTACTTCATCGTCACTATCCCAGTCACGGAAGAAAGTCAGTCTGAGAGAGAGACTGTCGGGCACCATTTCACACTCCAAGGCCCGATCAGGAGCCGATATATTAGAAGAGGCAATGCGTGCAAACAGGACAGCCTCAGGAGGAGCGTCCGTTGTTGAAAGAAGCTCATTTCGGAAGTCTCTAGATGACTTGATTACTCCGGAACGGCTCCACGGCACTGACATGGATCCAGCTGGAGTCGCAAGCATTCGCAACGGGAACCAGTACCAATCTCATACAAACATGATGTCCTCAAATTTTTCCATTGCAACTACCACGGCTGCAGGTGAATTAATCATTGCTCGTGTTTTGTTCTCATTACGCTGAAAATACTTTTTTTGCGAGCGATTTCTAGTAGAAGGAGTTTTGTTGAAAGGAAGGCAGGCAAATCTGGAAGAAAAGGAAGGCAAATCTAAATTCAAAAGTGGATTTTAGGTTTTCGTTTTTGCAGTAGAACTAAAGTATACTGATCCAGCGCGCTCAAATTGGGTTAATCTTATCAAAAAAGTGCCAATCGTAAGTTCTTTTTAGGAATTCGAAGAGCTGTGAATGCAACTTCTTCATTTCAAAATCCAAAGTTGCATTTGTTTTTGTTCCTTGCGTTCATTAACAGTTCTCTAGTTAACTGTTGGCTATATTTTAACGGGAACGAAAAAATTGTTTTTTGTGTGTTTGAAATTTTAATCTATGGGTCTATCGTTTTGCATTAAAACAAAAATACTAAATCAGCATTTAAGCAGAGCGACTGGCCTTAAAAAAACGGAGCTCAATGTAAGCGCGCTTATAGGGACATTTTTCAGGGCAAATTCGCACATTTACCGCAAAGTTTCCTCGCTCAAATTAATCTAATATTGTAATTAAGGTATCTTACTGCATTCATTTACTTTTTATGCGATCATGTGTACTTAGCTAGGCTCTCTAGCATAGTGGCTTAGGTTTGGCATTCCATGTGGTTGTACAGGAGTATAATGATGCATCGGCTTAGAATAGTCTTAACGATTTCTTATGAAATTTCAGAAAATCTTCAAAGTAGCAGTTGAAGGTTTTTGTTGTTTTCTCCTGTGCGTGCAAAGAGCAACTTCTCTTTTATCTTAAGTTTGTTGCCGCACGGTTTTTCTGTGTCTCCTACCTTCTCCGGAGCGTTTCATGACATGCCATTTTTATAAGTGATACTGACCTAAGTAAAATCTCGTTAAGTTAGACCGTTAGTTTTTTTTTTCAAGAGTAGTCTTAAATGTGTTCACGCATATTCAAATTATTCAAGTGATTTTTTGATTGCGCGTTTCTGTCTTTCTCAATTTTACATCGTCGGACAAAAATTCTATTCGAATCAGGTGTCAGGACGTAATACGGATAGACGGTTGCTCTTCAAGCACAGAATGTTCCGACCACAGTCTTAAAAAAAGATGTCCCGTGGTGCGACAAAAGGATCTGAAGAAAAAATAAAGCTTCGGCTTATTCGCAAGTCATAATTACACAACCATAACCTGTGTTATAGTATGAACTTTCTTTTTTTCTCATCTAAGTTGCATATATTGTTGCGATGCAATTGTTGCGAAAAAATATGTTCATTTTGATCCAGCTAAAAAGAACAGCCAATGCTAAGGAAAGGATATTAACAGACTAACATATTACAAATAGCACTTAAGCTCCAAGGTATCATGGTTCTGTAGCTTAGAGGTGGGGAAGGAGACCAGCAGCAAAATAAAAGGTTTCCAACCTGCGCAGGGTTGGATGTTCTTAACGAACTTTTTCGTGTACCAGTTAAAATGCGTCCGCTCTATAAATCGAGGCATGTTAGTTGGTAAGTTTTTTTTTCAAATTGACTGCTAATGCGTCATAATTGGCTTGCGTCACTTAGCAATTGTGTAGACTCATAATTGGCTTGCGGCACTTAAGAAATTTTACTCTACGGGTCTATCGTTTTGTAAGCGCGCTTATAGGGCAATTTTTCAGGGCATATCCGCACAGTTACCGCAAATTGTTTTCGCTCAATTTATTTAGTTTTTGTAATTAAGGTATATAAACTATATTTGTTTAATCACTGCATTCATTCGCTTTTTATGCGAGCATTTGTACTTAGCTAGGCTCTCTAACATAGTGGCATAGGTTTGGCGTTCCATGTGAATGTACAGGAGTATAATGATGCATCGACTTAGAATAGTCTTAACGATTTCTTATGAAATTTCAGAAAATCTTCAAAGCAGCAGTTGAAGATTTTTGTTATTTTCTCCTGTGCGTGCAAAGAGCAACGTCTCTTTTATCTTAAGTGGGTTGTCGCACGTTTTTTCTGTGTCTCCTACCTTCTCCGGAGTTTTTGAGCGTTTCATGTCATGCCATTCCTATAAGCGATACTGACCTAAGTAAAATCTCGTTAAGTATGACCGTTTTTTTTTTCAAGAGTAGTCTAAAATGTGTTCACGCATATTCAAATTATTCAAGTGATTTTTTGATTGCGCGTTTCTTTCTTTCTCAATTTTCATCGTCGGGCAAAAATTCGGTTCCTATCAGGTGTCAAGACGTAATACGGATAGACGGTTGCTCTTCAAGCACAGAATGTTCCGACCACAGTCTTAAAAAAAGATGTCGCGTGGTGCGACAAAAGCATCTGAAAGAAAAAAAAGCTTCGGCTTATTCGCAAGTCATAATTACACAACCATAACTTGTGTTATAGTATGAACTTTCTTTGTTTCTCATCTAAGTTGCATATATTGTTTCGATGCAATTGTTGCGAAAAATTATGTTCATTTTGATCCAGCTAATAAGAACAGCCAATGCTAAGGAAAGGATAATAACAGACTAACATATTACAAATAGCACTTAAGCTCCAAGGTATCATGGTTCTGTAGCTTAGAGGTGGGGAAGGAGACCAGCAGCAAAATAAAAGGGTTCCAACCTGCGCAGGGTTGGATGTTCTTAGCGAACTTTTTCGTGTACCAGTTAAAATGCGTCCGGTCTATAAATCGAGGCATGTTAGTTGGTAAGTTTTTTTTTCAAATTGACTGCTAATGCGTCATAATTGGCTTGCGGCACTTAAGAAATTTTACTCTACGGGTCTATCGTTTTGTAAGCGCGCTTATAGGGCCAATTTTCAGGGCATATCCGCACAGTTACCGCAAATTGTTTTCGCTCAATTTGTTTAGTTTTTGTAATTAAGGTATATAAACTATATTTGTTTAATCACTGCATTCATTCGCTTTTTTTGCGAGCATTTGTACTTAGCTAGGCTCTCTAGCATAGTGGCATAGGTTTGGCGTTCCATGTGAATGTACAGGAGTATAATGATGCATCGACTTAGAATAGTCTTAACGATTTCTTATGAAATTTCAGAAAATCTTCAAAGCAGCAGTTGAAGATTTTTGTTATTTTCTCCTGTGCGTGCAAAGAGCAACGTCTCTTTTATCTTAAGTGGGTTGTCGCACGTTTTTTCTGTGTCTCCTACCTTCTCCGGAGTTTTTGAGCGTTTCATGTCATGCCATTCCTATAAGCGATACTGACCTAAGTAAAATCTCGTTAAGTATGACCGTTTTTTTTTCAAGAGTAGTCTAAAATGTGTTCACGCATATTCAAATTATTCAAGTGATTTTTTGATTGCGCGTTTCTTTCTTTCTCAATTTTCATCGTCGGGCAAAAATTCGGTTCCTATCAGGTGTCAAGACGTAATACGGATAGACGGTTGCTCTTCAAGCACAGAATGTTCCGACCACAGTCTTAAAAAAAGATGTCGCGTGGTGCGACAAAAGCATCTGAAAGAAAAAAAAGCTTCGGCTTATTCGCAAGTCATAATTACACAACCATAACTTGTGTTATAGTATGAACTTTCTTTTTTTCTCATCTAAGTTGCATATATTGTTTCGATGCAATTGTTGCGAAAAAATATGTTCATTTTGATCCAGCTAATAAGAACAGCCAATGCTAAGGAAAGGATAATAACAGACTAACATATTACAAATAGCACTTAAGCTCCAAGGTATCATGGTTCTGTAGCTTAGAGGTGGGGAAGGAGACCAGCAGCAAAATAAAAGGGTTCCAACCTGCGCAGGGTTGGATGTTCTTAGCGAACTTTTTCGTGTACCAGTTAAAATGCGTCCGGTCTATAAATCGAGGCATGTTAGTTGGTAAGTTTTTTTTTCAAATTGACTGCTAATGCGTCATAATTGGCTTGCGTCACTTAGCAATTGTGTAGACTCATAATTGGCTTGCGGCACTTAAGAAATTTTACTCTACGGGTCTATCGTTTTGTAAGCGCGCTTATAGGGCCAATTTTCAGGGCATATCCGCACAGTTACCGCAAATTGTTTTCGCTCAATTTGTTTAGTTTTTGTAATTAAGGTATATAAACTATATTTGTTTAATCACTGCATTCATTCGCTTTTTTTGCGAGCATTTGTACTTAGCTAGGCTCTCTAGCATAGTGGCATAGGTTTGGCGTTCCATGTGAATGTACAGGAGTATAATGATGCATCGACTTAGAATAGTCTTAACGATTTCTTATGAAATTTCAGAAAATCTTCAAAGCAGCAGTTGAAGATTTTTGTTGTTTTCTCCTGTGCGTGCAAAGAGCAACGTCTCTTTTATCTTAAGTTGGTTGTCGCAAGTTTTTTCTGTGTCTCCTACCTTCTCCGGAGTTTTTTTTTTGAGCGTTTCATGTCATGCCATTCCTATAAGCGATACTGACCTAAGTAAAATCTCGATTAGTTTGACCGTTTTTTTCAAGAGTAGTCTAAATTGTGTTCACGCATATTCAAATTATTCAAGTGATTTTTTGATTGCGCGTTTCTTTCTTTCTCAATTTTCATCGTCGGGCAAAAATTCGGTTCCTATCAGGTGTCAAGACGTAATACGGATAGACGGTTGCTCTTCCAGCACAGAATGTTCCGACCACAGTCTTAAAAAAAAAGATGTCGCGTGGTGCGATAAAAGGATCTGAAAGAAAAAAAAAAAGCTTCGGCTTATTCGCAAGTCATAATTACACAACCATAACTTGTGTTATAGTATGAACTTTCTTTTTTTCTCATCTAAGTTGCATATATTGTTGCGATGCAATTGTTGCGAGAAAATATGTTCATTTTGATCCAGCTAATAAGTACAGTCAATGCTAAGGAAAGGATATTAACAGACTATCATATTACAAACAGCACTTAAGCTCCAAGGTATCATGGTTCTGTAGCTTAGAGGTAGGGAAGGAGACCAGCAGCAAAATAAAAGGGTTCGAACCTGCGCAGGGTCGGATGTTCTTAACGAACTTTTTCGTGTACCAGTTAAAATGCGTCCGCTCTATAAATCGAGGCATATTATTTGGTAAATTTTTTTTTTTCAAATTGACAGCTAATGAGTCATAATTGGCTTGCGTCACTTATCAATTATGTAGACACATAGTTGGCTTGCGGCACTTAAGAAATTTTAATCTACGGGTCTATCGTTTTACATTAAAACAAAAAAAAGCATTTAATCAGAGCGAATGGCCTGTAAAAACGGGGCTCAATGTAAGCGCTCTTATAGGGCCAATTTTCAGGGCATATCCGCACAGTTACCGCAAATTGTTTTCCCTCAAATTGTTTAATTTTTGTAATTAAGGTTTATGAACTATATTTGTTTAATCACTGCATTCACTCGCTTTTTATGCTTTATGCGAGCATTTGTACTTGGCTCTCTTGCGTACTTGGCTCTCTTGCATAGTGTCATACGTTTGGCATTCGATGTGAATGTACATGAGTATAATGATGCATCGACTTAGAATAGTTTTAACGATTTCTTATGAAATTTCAGAAAATCTTCAAAGCAGCAGTTGAAGATTTTTGTTGTTTTGTTGTTTTCTCCTGTGCGTGCAAAGAGCAACTTCTCTTTTATTCTAAGTTTGTTGTCGCACGTTTTTTCTGTGTCTCCTACCTTCTCCGGAGTTTTAGAGCGTTTCATGTCATGCCATTTCTATAAGCGATACTGACCTAAGTAAAATCTCGTTAAGTTTGACCGTTTTTTTTTTTCAAGAGTAGTCTAAAATGTGTTCACGAATATTCAAATTATTCAAGTGATTTTTTGATTGCGCGTTTCTGTCTGTCTCAATTTTACATCGTCGGGCAAAAATTCGATTCGTATCAGGTGTCAAGACGTAATATGGATAGACGGTTGCTCTTCAAGCACAGAATGTTCCGACCACAGTCTTAAAAAAAAGATGTCGCGTGGTGCGACAAAAGGATCTGAAAGAAAAAATAAAGCTTCGGCTTATTCGCAAGTCATAATGACACAATCATAACTTGTTTTATAGTAGAACTTTCTTTTTTTCTCATCTAAGTTGCATATATTGTTGCGACAAATTATGTTCATTTTGATCCAGCTAATAAGTACAGCCAATGCTAAGGAAAGGATATTAACAGACTATCATAATACAAATAGCACTTAAGCTCCAAGGTATCATGGTTCTGTAGCTTAGAGGTAGGGAAGGAGACCAGCAGCAAAATAAAAGGGTTCGAACCTGCGCAGTGTCGGATGTTCTTAACGAACTTTTTCGTGTACCAGTTAAAATGCGTCCGCTCCATAAATCGAGGCATGTTAGTTGCTAGGTTTTTTTACAGATTGACTGCTAATGCATCATAATTGGCTTGCGTCACTTATCATTTACGTAGACTCATAGTTGGCTTGCGGCACTTAAAAAATTTTAATCTACGGGTCTATCGTTTTACGTTAAAACAAAAAAAAATAGCATTTAATCAGAGCGAATGGCCTTTAAAAAACGGGGCTCAATGTAAGCGCTCTTATAGGGCCAATTTTCAGGGCATATCCGCACAGTTACCGCAAATTGTTTTCGCTCAAATTGATTAGTTTTTGTAATTAAGGTATATGAACTATATTTGTTTAATCACTGTATTCATTCGCTTTTTATGCGAGCATTTGTACTTAGCTAGGCTCTCTAGCAAAGTGGCATAGGTTTGGCATTCCATGTGAATGTACAGGAGTCTAATGATGACTCGACTTTGAATAGTCTTAACGATTTCTTATGAAGTTTCAGAAAGTCTTCAAAGGAGCAGTTGAAGATTTTAGTTGTTTTCTCCTGTGCGTGCAAAGAGCAACTTCTCTTTTATCTTAAGTTTGTTGTCGCACGTTTTTTCTGTGTCTCCTACCTTCTCCGGAGTTTTTGAGCGTTTCATGTCATGCCATTCCTAAAAGCGATTTTGACCTAACTAAAATCTCGTTAAGTTTGACCGTTTTGTTTTTCCAAGAGTAGTCTAAAATGTGTTCACGCATATTCAAATTATTCAAGTGATTTTTTGGTTGCGCGTTTCTGTCTTTCTCAATTTTACGTCGTCGGGCAAAAATTCGATTCGTATCAGGTGTCAAGACGTAATACGGATAGACGGTTGCTCTTCAAGCACAGAATGTTCCGACCACAGTCTTAAAAAAAAGACGTCGCGTGGTGCGACAAAAGGATCTGAAAGAAAAAATAAAGCTTCCGCTTATTCGCAAGTCATAATTACACAACCCTAACTTTTTTTATAGTATGAACTTCCATTTTTTCCCATCTAAGTTGCATATATTGTTGCGATGCAGTTGTTGCGACAAAATATGTTCATTTTGATCCAGCTAATAAGTACAGCCAAGGCTAAGGAAAGGATATTATCACAGACTAATATATTACAAATAGCACTTAAGCTCCAAGGTATCATGGTTCTGTAGCTTAGAGGTGGGGAAGGAGACCAGCAGAAAATTAAAAGGCTTCGGATGTTCTTAATGAACTTGGATGTTCTTAATGAACTCGGATGTTCTCAAAGAACACCCGACCTGCGCAGGGTCGGATGTTCTGAATGAACTTTTTCGTATACTAATTAAAAATATCTCCGCTCTATAATTTGTGGCATGATAGTTGCAAATTTTTTTCAAACTGACTGCGTCACTTAGCAATTATGTAGACTCATAATTGGCTTGCGGCGCTTAAGAATTTTTAATCTACGGGTCTATCGTTTCACACTAAAACAAAAAAATAGCATTTAATCAGATCGAATGGCCTTTTAAAAACGGGGCTTAATGTAAGCGTGCTTTTAGGGCCAATTTTCAGGGCATATCCGCACATTTACAGCAATTTTTTTCGCTCAAATGCTTCTGTTTTTGTATTTAAGGTATATGAACTATATTTGTTTAATTACTGCATTCATTCGCTTTTTATGCGAGAATTTGTACTTTGCTAGGCTCTCTATCATAGTGACTTAGGTTTGGCGTTCCATGCGAATGTCCAGGAGTATGATGTTGCATCGACTGAGATTAGTGTTAAATTTTTATGAAATTTCAGAAGCATCTTCAAAGCAGCAGTTGAAGTTTTGTCTTGTTTTCTCCTGTGCATGCAAAGAGCAACATCTCCTTTATCTTAAGTTTGTTGTCGCACGGTTTTTTGTTTCGCTCACCTGCTCCGGAAATTTTGTCGTTTCATGACTTGCCATTCCTATAAGTGATGCTCACCTCAGTAAAATCTCGTAAAGTTAGACCATATGGTATTTTTTTTTCAAGAGTAGTCTAAAATGTGTTCACGCATATTCAAATTCTTCAAGTGAACTTTGACTGCGCGCTTCTGTCTTTCTGAGTTTTACATGGTGGGGCAACATTTCGATTCGTGTTGTTGCGATTCAATTGTTGCGATAAAATGTGTTCATTTTGATCCAGCTATTAGATACAGCCAATGCTAAGGAAAGGTTATTAACACAGACTATTAATTATAAATGGCTTAAGCTTCCAGGTATCATGGTTCTGTAGCGTAGAGGTAGGGAAGGAGACCAGCAGCAAATTAAAAGGGTTCGGATGTTCTTAATGAACTTGGATGTTCTTAATGAACTCGGATGTTCTTAATGAAGTTCTTCGTATACTAGTTAAAATATGTCCGCTCTATAAATTGAGGCATGATGGTTGGTAAATTTCTTTTCAAACTGATTGCGTCACTTAGCAATTATGTACACTCATAATTGGCTTGCGGCGCTTAAGAATTTTTAATCTACGGGTCTATCGTTTCACACTAAAACAAAAAAATAGCATTTAATCAGATCGAATGGCCTTTTAAAAACGGGGCTTAATGTAAGCGTGCTTTTAGGGCCAATTTTCAGGGCATATCCGCACATTTACAGCAATTTTTTTCGCTCAAATGCTTCTGTTTTTGTATTTAAGGTATATGAACTATATTTGTTTAATTACTGCATTCATTCGCTTTTTATGCGAGAATTTGTACTTTGCTAGGCTCTCTATCATAGTGACTTAGGTTTGGCGTTCCATGCGAATGTCCAGGAGTATGATGTTGCATCGACTGAGATTAGTGTTAAATTTTTATGAAATTTCAGAAGCATCTTCAAAGCAGCAGTTGAAGTTTTGTCTTGTTTTCTCCTGTGCATGCAAAGAGCAACATCTCCTTTATCTTAAGTTTGTTGTCGCACGGTTTTTTGTTTCGCTCACCTGCTCCGGAAATTTTGTCGTTTCATGACTTGCCATTCCTATAAGTGATGCTCACCTCAGTAAAATCTCGTAAAGTTAGACCATATGGTATTTTTTTTTCAAGAGTAGTCTAAAATGTGTTCACGCATATTCAAATTCTTCAAGTGAACTTTGACTGCGCGCTTCTGTCTTTCTGAGTTTTACATGGTGGGGCAACATTTCGATTCGTGTTGTTGCGATTCAATTGTTGCGATAAAATGTGTTCATTTTGATCCAGCTATTAGATACAGCCAATGCTAAGGAAAGGTTATTAACACAGACTATTAATTATAAATGGCTTAAGCTTCCAGGTATCATGGTTCTGTAGCGTAGAGGTAGGGAAGGAGACCAGCAGCAAATTAAAAGGGTTCGGATGTTCTTAATGAACTTGGATGTTCTTAATGAACTCGGATGTTCTTAATGAAGTTCTTCGTATACTAGTTAAAATATGTCCGCTCTATAAATTGAGGCATGATGGTTGGTAAATTTCTTTTCAAACTGATTGCGTCACTTAGCAATTATGTACACTCATAATTGGCGTGCGGCACTTGAAAAATCTTATATACTCAAAGTTTTACTCATTCAGTTTTCCCAGTAGCGTTGTCAGTCATATTTTTGCTTGCGTGTTCGAAGTGCAACTTCGCCTCTGTGTAAAATGAGCAGTTCGAAAACAAGCGACTTTTAACTTGCTTTTTCTTGCTGTTGCGACCATTGAAACCGGGGAATTCTTAGTGTGCGGGTGTGTTTTAGTTTTTTTCACAATTGATCAACCTTGTTCAGACTTTTATTTAGGTCGTGATGATCTTGTGTTTCACCAATTTGTCGGCTTACTTGCCTTGTTTTTGGTTTCACTAGTGCTTTAAACAGGCGAGAGCAGTGTCATAGCATGAATCTGCTTTCTCACAGCATCTGTTCTCTGCTTTGTTGGGTGAGAGCGAGTGTTTGCCGTTCTCTAAGCGAACGTGGTATATAAAGAAAAATGCGATCTTATCCATCTACGAAGCGGAGTTAAATTAATTGTGTTAATTTTATCAAAAAAGTCAATCAAAAATTGTTCTAAAAATTCTATTTTTTTAATCTGCGTTAGATGTTTTTTTTCCAACTGTTTTTTTGGCTTTGTTTTTCTGTTACACGCAAAATCAGGTTCCATAATTAATCATGGGAATGACTGGAGTGATATGTCATTACGCTTGCGATTATAAAAAGCTCTCAGTCCTAATTCGAATGACAGTTTAAAATAAGCAACAAAATTGTCCCAATATTGAGCGAAACCGGTTTGAAATTTGATCTAGTAACTCTCTTTATATGAAAATTGAAATTTATACTTAAATAAAACTAGTTTTGAAAGCGTCATTCAGCTCTTTTTTGACAGTAAATATAAAAGTTTTCTCTGAAGTTGTAAAAAGTCTTAAATTTGAGACGTCAATATAGGAACGTCACTTCAATTGTCGGTTATGCCTAATTACCTAATTTTCCCCCGGTTTTTATAGTTTTTTCGTCACACCACGCACAAGAAATGACCCTGATTTCTTACATTTTTGCAAGCGATTTCAAATTGAGTTAGTTTATCGCGGTTTATTGAAAAGAAGGCAAACTCCACTATCGAACAGCAGTAAAGTAAGGGTGACGAACAACTCAAAGGACGTCTCAATTCAATAGTGGATTCTAGGTTTTAGATTTTGCAGCAGATTATAAACATACTGATCCAGCTTGTTCAAATTGGGTTAATCTTATCAAAAAAGCGCCAATCATAAGTTGTTATTAAGAATTCGAAGAGCTGTGAGGGCAAATTTTTCAATTCAAAATCCAAAGTTGCTTTTTTTTCAACAAACATTGTTTTTTGTTTTCTCGAGTTTATTAACGTTTCTCTAGTTAACTGTTGGCTATATTTGTTTGGGAGCGAATAAATTGTTTTTGTGTTTGAAATTTTAATCTACGGGTCTATTGTTTTACATTAAAACAAAAAAATAGCGTTTAATCATAGCGAATGGCCTTCAAAAAACGGGCTCAAATTTTTTTTTGTAATTAAGGTATATGAACAATACTTGTTTAATCACTGCATTCATTCGCTTTTTATGCGAGCTTTTGTACTTAGCTAGGCTCTCTAGCATGGTGGCTGAGGTTTAACATTCCTTGCGAATGTCCAGGAGTATGACGGTGCATCGACTTAGAATAGTGTTAACGATTTTTATGAAATTTCATAAGCATCTTCAAAGCAGCAGTTGAAGTTTTGTCTTGTTTTCTCCTGTGCATGCAAAGAGCAACATCTCCTTTATCTTAAGTTTGTTGTCGCATGGTTTTTCTGTATCGCCTACCTTCTCCGGGAATTTTGCGCGTTTCATGACTTGCCATTGCTATAAGTTATACTGACCTCAGTAAAATCTCGTATATTTTTTCAAGAATAGTCTAAAATGTGTTCACGCATATTCAGATTCTTCAAGTGAACTTTGACTGCGCGCTTCTGTCTTTCTGACTGTTACATGGTGGGGCAACATTTGATTCGTGTCAGGTGTCAAGACGTAATAAGGATAGACGGTTGCGCTTCAAGCACCGTATGTTCCGACCACATTCTTTAAAAATATCTGAAAGAAAAAAATAAAGCTTCGGTCTATTCGTCAGTCATAATTACAGAACCATAGCTGGTGTTATAGTTTGAACATCCTTCTTTTCCAACCTAAGTCGCAAATATTGTTGCGATTCAATTGTTGCGATAAAATGTGTTCATTTTGATCCAGCTATTAGGAACAGCCAGTGCTTAGGAAAGGTTTTTAACACAGACTAATAATTAAAAAAAGCTCTTAAGCTTCCAGGTATCATGGTTCTGTAGCGTAGAGGAAGGGAAGGAGACCAGCAACAAATAAAAGGGTTTGGATGTTCTTAATGAACTCGCATGTTCTTAAAGAACATCCGACCTGCGCGGGGTCGGATGTTCTTAATGAACTTTTTCGTATACTAGTTAAAAATATGTCTGCTCTATAAATTGACAGTAATGTTTTTGCTTGTGTGCGAAGTGCAACTTCGCCTCTCTGTAAAATGAGTAGTTCAGAAACAAGCGACTTTTTCCTTGTTGTTGCGACCATTGAAACCGGGGAATTCTTAGTGTGCGGGTGTGTTTTAGTTTTTTTTAACAATTGATCAACCTTGTTCAGACTTTTATTTAGGTCGTGATGATCTTGTGTTTCCCCAATTTGTCGGCTTATTTGCCTTGTTTTTGGTTTCAGTAGTGCTTTAAACAGGCGAGGGCAGTGTCATAGTGTGGATCTGTTTTTTTCAACCAAAATTTTAAACAGGCGAGCGTAATCATAGCATGAATCTGCTTTCTCACAGCATCTGTTCTCTGCTTAATTGGGTGAGAGCGAGTGTTTGCCGTTCTCTAAGCGAATTTGGTATATAGAGAAAGATGCGATATTACCTATCTACGAGGCGGAGTTGAAATACTTGTGTTAATTTTATCAAAAAATTCAATCAAAAATTGTTCTAAAAATTCTTTTTTTTAAAATCTGCGTTTGATGATTTTTTCCAACTGTTTGTGGCTTTGTTTTTCTTTTCCGCGCAAAATCAGGTTCCATAATTAATCATGGAAATGAGTGGAGTGATATATCATTTCGCTTGCGAGTATAAAAAGCTCTCAGTCCTAATTCGAATGACAATTTAAAATTAACAACAAAATTGTCCCAATATTGAGCGAAACTGGTTTGAATTTTGATCTAGTAACTCTCTTTATATGAAAATTGAAATTTATACTCAAATAAAACTAGTTTTGAAAGCTTCATTTAGCTCGTTCTTGACATTAAGTATAAAAGTTTTCTCTAAAGGTTTAAAAAGTCCTAAATATGAGACGTCAATATAGGAACGTCACTTCTGTTGTCGGTTATGCCTAATTTCCTAATTTTTTCTCGGTTTTTATAAATTTTTTCGTCACACCACGCACAAGAAACGACCCTGATTTCTTACTTTTTTGCAAGCGATTTCAAGTTGAATTAGTTTATCGCGGTTCGTTGAAAAGAAGGCAAACTCCACGATCGAACAGCAAAAAAGTAAGGGTGACGAACAACTCAAAGGACGTCTCAATTCAATAATGGATTCTAGGTTTTAGATTTTGCAGCAGATTATAAACATACTGATCCAGCTTGTTCAAATTGGGTTAATCTTATCAAAAAAGCGCCAATCATAAGTTGTTATTAAGAATTCGAAGAGCTGTGAGGGCAAATTTTTCAATTCAAAATCCAAAGTTGCTTTTTTTCAACAAACACTGTTTTTTTTTATTTTTTTGAGTTCATTAGCGTTTCTCTAGTTAACTGTTGGCTATATTTTATTAGAAGCGAATAAATTGTTTTTGTTTGAAATTTTAATCTACGGGTCCATCGTTTTACATTAAAACAAAAAAATCACATTTAATCAGAGCGAATGGCCTTTAAAAAATGCGGCTCAATGTAAGCGCGCTTATAGAGCCAGTTTTCAGGGCATATCCGCACAGTTGCCGCATTTTTTTTTCGCTTAATTTATTCCTATTGTGTAATTAAGGTATATGAACAATATTTGTTTAATCACTGCATTCATTCGCTTTTTATGCGACCATTTGTACTTAGCTAGGCTCTCTAGCATGGTGGCTTAGGTTTAACATTCCTTGCGAATGTCCAGGAGTATGACGGTGCATCGACCTAGAATAGTGTTAAAGATTTTTTATGAAATTTCATAAGCATCTTCAAAGCAGCAGTTGAAGTTTTGTCTTGTTTTCTCCTGTGCATGCAAAGAGCAACATCTCCTTTATCTTAAGTTTGTTGTCGCACGGTTTTTCTGTATCGCCTACCTTCTCCGGAAATTTTGCGCGTTTCATGACTTGCCATTGCTATAAGTTATACTGACCTCAGTAAAATCTCGTTAAGTTAGACCGTATGGTATATTTTTTTCAAGAATAGTCTAAAATGTGTTCACGCATATTCAAATTCTTCAAGTGAACTTTGACTGCGCGCTTCTGTCTTTCTGAGTTTTACATGGTGGGGCAACATTTCGATTCGTGTCAGGTGTCAAGACGTAATAAGGATAGACGGTTGCGCTTCAAGCACCGTATGTTCCGACCACATTCTTAAAAAATATCTGAAAGAAAAAATAAAGTTTTGGTCTATTCGTCAGTCATAATTACAGAACCATAGCTGGTGTTATAGTATGAACATCCTTTTTTTCCAACCTTAGTCGCAAATATTGTTGCGATTAAATTGTTGCGATAAAATTTGTTCATTTTGATCCAGCTATTAGGTACAGCCAATGCTTAGGAAAGGTTATTAGCACATACTATTAATTAAAAATAGCACTTAAGCTTCCAGGTATCATGGTTCTGTAGCATAGAGGTAGGGAAGGAGACCAGCAGAAAATTAAAAGGCTTCGGATGTTCTTAATGAACTTGGATGTTCTTAATGAACTCGGATGTTCTCAAAGAACACCCGACCTGTGCAGGGTCGGATGTTCTTAATGAACTTTTTCTTATACTAATTAAAAATATGTCCGCTCTATAATTTGTGGCATAATAGTTGCAAATTTTTTTCAAACTGACTGCGTCACTTAGCAATTATGTACACTCATAATTGGCGTGCGGCACTTAAGAAATCTTGCAGACTCATTCAAAGCTTTACTCATTCAGTTTTCCCAGTAGCGTTGTCAGTCATTTTTTTGCTTGTATATGCGAAGTGCAACTTCACCTCTGTGCAAAATGAGCAGTTCGAAAACAATTCTTGTATACGGGTGACTAGAAAAACCCGAAAAAAACTTTAGTTTTTGAAGTTTTTGATATCAAAAAACCGCTTAAGTTCTCAAAAGAACAAACTTAACTCGAGTAAAACTGAGTTTCAATTGCTTAATTTAAGCAATTGTAAGCTTTGAACCATTAAAATAAAAAACTTTTGTAACTATTGTAAGGCGCCTGCTCGCTCTTTTGCTTCGCTTGAATTACGACGAAAAAATAAAAATTTCAAACTGTGTTTGTTAAAAACGTCGTTCGAATCAAGACTGGGCTGAAAGGGCTTAAATATGATATATCACTCCACTCTCCGGTGATTTGTGGTGGCTGACTTTGCAAGAGAAAAAAAAGAAAAAACTAAAACACCCGAATACAAAGTTCTTCTCCATTTGCCAAATGGTTGGAACAAGCGACTTTTTACTTGCTAATTATTTTTGTTTCGACCATTGGAACCGGGGGGATTTCTTAGTATGCGGGTGTGTTTTAGTTTTTTAAACAATTGATCAACCTTGTTCAGACTTTTATTTAGGTCGTGATGATTTTGTGTTCACCCAATTTGTCGGCTTACTTGCCTTGTTTTTGGTTTCAGTAGTGCTTTAAACAGGCGAGGGCAGTGTCATAGTGTGGATCTGTTTTTTTCAACCAAACTTTAAACAGGCGAGCGTAGTGTCTTAGCATGAATCTGCTTTCTCACAGCATCTGTTCTCTGCTTTATTGGGTGGGGGCTAGTGTTTGACGTTCCTTAATCGAACGTGGTATATCGAGAAAGATGTGATATTACTTATCTACGAGGCGGAGTTTAAAAAATTGTGTTAATTTATCAAAAAAGTGTCAATCATAAATTGTTCTAAAAATTATAATTTTTTTGTGTTTGTTGTTTTTTCCAACTGTTTGTTGGCTATATTTTTGTTTTTCTGGCAAAATCAGGTACCACAAATAATCTTGTGATTGAGTGGAGTGATGTATCATTACGCTTGCGATTATAATAAAGCTCTCAGTCCAGATTCGAATGACAATTAAAAAATTTACAACAAAATTGTCCCAATGTTGAGAAAACCCGGTTTGAAATTATATTGGGCGATAAGTTGATCTATTAACTCTCATTATATGAAAATTGAATTTTATACTTAACTAAAACTAGTTTTGAAAGTTTCATTTAGCTCTTTCTTGACAATAAGTATAAAAGTTTTCTGTTAAATTAATTTTTTTTAAATATTACAGGTCAATTTAGGGATGTCACTACTGTTGTCGGTTATGCCTAATTTTCCCATTTTTCTCGCGTTTATATGGTTTTTTCGTCACACCACGCACAAGAAACGACCCTTATTTGTTTTTTATGAAGTATGTCGGATCATTCTGTGCTTACTTGCGCAGCAGCCGGCTATCCTTTTATGAAATCTCGTTTGCTGCGAATTGTAGCTCATTGCGAATTGCATGTTACTAAATGTCGGCCAAACATTATACTCACAGGTACAATGGTTTGATGTTATAGCGGCTTCAATGGACTGTCTGTTTACTGACGACGAGGAAGCAGAGGAGTTTAAATGCAACCCACACGAGCACCACCTATATTCGGACTCGGTCGCAGTCATGCTGCGCTCAGGCAGTCTGGGCTGCTTCGCCACTCCACACGCGAGCTCAAACACGCCATACGCATTCTTTGTAAGAACGTTCTTCCTTTTGTCTTCAGTTTTCACCTATGCCAAATCTACAAATACACCGCTATTCAAAGCCGCAACTGTTTATTGCATTTTCATTGTTCTTGTCATTAAATGCAAACTAGCTAGTGCTGCAAGTTTGAGTTTGGATTAGAAATATCGACTTCTGAAAAGCATGAATAATTCAGGTATTTTTGGTAAACATGCTAGTGGCTGAACGTGAACGTTACCTCGGGCCATGTTTGATGTTAGACGGAAGTTTTCAACACCAGTTCATTTAAGCAAACAATAGTTATTTAGCTGTTTTTATCATTCTACAGGGCTGAGCCAACTATTTATTTTGTCTGCAATCACAATTTTAGTAGTCTCAAGTGATTGAATTGATTTTAAATTCCACGTTGGGAAAGAAATACGTTTGTTAAAAATGAGACTACTGGAACCTGATCTAAACTACATTTTATGATTGGATAAATTAGATATTTTACCAATGTAAAGTATTTAAAATTAACCAATCATGATCCATCTGACTAACAATCCACTTATTTGTAAGTGCTGAAATTACTTGTAATTTCAGCACCAGAGAGATTTGAATTTAACTTAGAAGTTAGTTGAACTCTCCCGAGTACTTCAGCAGCCGCAATAAACCAGTATACCCTAGATCTATTGAGCCTAGCAGAGACTAGTTAAACAACCTGAGACTAGATAGTATAAGAGTAAGATTAGGATCGGTATTAGACTAAGAAGTTGCACGAATCTATCCGGCCGAAAATAAGATAGCGTGACGAGCAGACGGTGTACCCTATCCGAAATTACTCTATGAGTTATACACTTCGGTCATAACTCATCTGGTGCGACCATAAGTCTCGAACAAGACCTTAATCGCTTAGAATTAACCAATAATAGATTAGAATTTAGACAAAACATTTACAAAATGTTATACGACAATAATTTAATCGAAATGTCTCTACGACTCAATAGATCAGAGCCAATATTCCGAACGATAACAGAACTACCCGGAATTGGAAGAAGACCTCGAACCAGAGACGACATACGACAAAGTAGAAACTTACCATATAGTTATATGATAGTTCGGCAAAAGCCAGAACAAACTTTTGTATTTAGAATACTACTAGCAATGAATTTAGATTTTCATTTGCAAACATAAAATTTTGAAGTCAATCTTCAAAATCATTTCAGGCGCTAAACAAAATTATTAATATACAATAACGATTGATAAAAAGATCTCAGATCGTTTTCCTAAATTCTGCAGTAATATACAAAACATGTTTGAAAAATATTTATTGAAAAATCAAAATAAAAATTAGTAGCATGACAATAAATGGTTAGTAATTATAAATCATCCTGTTGTTCCAGCTTCATCACCTAAACATAACAGCATTCATAAGCTCACTAATATCATAAAAATACTAAATCTTTTCCTTACACAAATTTAAATCATTTTAAAACTTAAATTCACTTAATTTTAAAATCAGATCATCAAGGCTTATCCTTGGATCTTAAATCATTTTCTATATAATTAAATTTAAAACTTGATCATCAAGGCCTATCCTTGGATCAAAAAGAACAACTTTGTTCTCCCCCACCCACTTAACTAGTGTCTAACGACCTCAAACGTCGATTCACTATCCAACCCTTTCTAAAAACCCAGGACTAATAGAAATTTTTGAACAAAACTAATCATTCAAATTAGGATAAACAGTGAAGAACTTCGGTTATTCATCCTTCACTTGATCCCCCCTCTTACCAGACCCAGGATAAATCTTAGACTTAGTAAGTTTAAAATAGTATCTAACGAACTACTCGCGTTCTAATTATACCTGAACCTTGTGGATCGATTTACTATTCTCCAACCCTGAACACAATCACTACCCTTAAGTAAGATTAAGTAAGTTAACACCTTAGCTTATACTAGCCACGAGAAAGTATAAAATCATTCTTCGGAATCGATATACTTTTCTCCCCAACCCTGAACAAATAGACCCAGGTTAGGCTAACAAAAAAATCGTAAGGACTAACAGTTTAAGCAAATAGAAATCATTTAACAACCTTTTGCACCCGTCATCCTAAACCTTATGTCATTTAAAAACCTAGGAAATAAACAAACAATCGTTTTACACAATTGTGAAATAGATAACAAAAAATACGACCTTGTAATCACACCTCATACACAAACAGTTGGATACATTCGAACAAAACGACAAACACTAAAGAGAAAAATAATAACTAAACAAAGACAAATTACACGAAAAAGATTTTCCAAAAACCGCAACGCATTTTCAGAATCAGAAACCAACAGTTTAGACGAACTTTATAAACTAAAAGAATCAATAGATAAAAATTGCCCAATTCACGATCAATTATATTTATCTGACTCAGAAACAACTTCAAATTCATCAAAAAGAGGAAAAAGAAGAATAAAAAAGCAGTATAAACACAAACCAGTACATTTATACAATTGGAATCAACCAATTAGACACATTGATAATTACATATTAACAGTCATCAAACGAAAAAATGAGCTCAACACACACCCCAGGTGAAGAAAGTCCAGATGATGATGATATCTTCCCCTTTATAGTAGATGCAACCACTGATAGAGGACAGCATATATTTTGCAATTTGTTTGAACCCGGAATCAGTCCATGTAAAACAGAGTTCCCAGATGTAAAAATCAAAAGACAAATTATCGATCACTATCTAAAAGATATATGTAACCTAACACAACAATACGGAATCTACTCCATAGAATTCAGCTCACCAAATCAGAATCACAATAAATATATAATTCAAACAGACGACCTTGATTTACAATTTTCAAAAGTATTCTCAGAATATATAAAAAGCATCCAATATCATAACTCACAAAGAGCAAACTCCATATTCACCAATGAAGTTTTTGCGATAATATATAGTTATATATCGATATTAGAAAACGAAATCCAGATACCAAATGTCTCACCGACAGAAACATCTAAACATATAAGAGTACGACTTGAAATCACACTACTCTCTAGTTTTCTAAATATAATTAAAGAAAATTTCACGAAAGATGAAGTTTCACAACATACAAAACACGACTTACAAAAAATTTTGGCATGGTTCATAATAGATTATTTCACACATAATATTGATTTAATTTCACAAGCAAGAAAAAATTTCAGACCCCAAAACTCAAACGATGATACTGCCATCGCAGAACAATCAGACTATGTTTGGGTCCCCGAATGGTCTCATCCCGCATTCATAAACTTCCCACAATCAATCTCAAGCCAAGCAATAAGTACGATATCTTATATAAGAGATTATGTAAGAGTAATACCATTAACCATTGATGCAACACCATTAAACTATAATACATTTTTACCCGATATGCAAAATAATAGTTTAAACTCTACAGTCATACACAATGAAAACCTCAATGGAACTAGGAATCTTACTCAACAAGATATCCAGACACCATCACACTTCATAAATGAAGAAATCGTACACACAACAACTACACAACAAAGTATTTCACCAATACGTCCAAACTTAACAACACCAAGAAATACAAATCCTTCACAAACACAGGTAACCTTACAATCAACCATTAAACCTTCGGTTGCCCCAAAATATTCACACATGGATTACCAAACATACAGACCCATGACAATACCGCCAAAAACACGCAAAACGTTCACTAGAAACAATTTTGCAGACCATAATTATAATTACACACATCCATCAAAAATAAATTATCAACCACGAAAAAATTTTAGTAATTATACAAGATCTCGAAACTGGGATAACTCAATGGCACCACCTAATTCAGTAAATTTCCAAACAAATTTACATCCTCCACAGGATCGTAGTGAAAACTATCCATTTTTTCAACAAAATAAAAATAAAAAACAAACATCTTATCAAATGGATTACTTATCCTCAGATGATGATTTCTTACAACCAGATATATTTGCACCCTATAATCAAGAATATCGTGGACAAGGAATACAGAAACCACATACATATCATAGAATTTTTTCTCCACAACCAATAGATACACAAAATCAACAACCAATTCAGCAACAAAACCCAATTAATACACAATCTTTTCAACCAATTCAGCAACAAAACCCAATGATTGCAAACTCGTACCAACCAACACAAATGCAAAATGAAATACCACTCCCATATTTTCTTCAACAACACGAAATAACAAGAAATCAACTTTCAAATTTTTCTCAAATGCCAAATGCAGCAGAATCATTACAAATGACAATGAGTCCATACCTTATGGGTGGATCATCAATAACATCAAATAAACCTTTAATGGTATTCACAGGAACAGACCCTGAATATTCTGTAGAAGACTATTTAAATGCAGTAACAGCAAATTTAATTTTAAATATAGGACCCGAACCAATTAATACGCCACTACATCAAAACTGGATACATCGACGCACAGCGTTGATACAAACAACTTTAGACGGCGCAGCCCAAAAATGGTTTTCAGTATTGCCTATAGAAATAAAATCAAATTGCAAAAGGTTTACACAAGAATTTTCAAAAATGTTTGACTCCGAAAGAAACAAACAACAACAAAGAGTTTTATGTAATGAAATTCGCAGATTACCAAACGAAACCATCAAGCAATTAGCAGTACGAATCGAAACACTAGTTCGAAAAGCATATTCATTAAATACACACGACTATAAAAACACAAAGATGACAGAAATCTTAATGATGACCTTAACACCGCAATTAAGAAAAATAGCAATAAAAAAGAGAGCATCCCATCCTTCTTCAATTCGAGAACCCGATTTAGATTTTCGAAAACTAGTAGACAAACTAGAACAAGCAGAAATCACAATGAAACTCGAAGAAACGGAAAATCTGAAATTACAATACGTTAACAGAATTGAAACAGCTTCCACAAATATAAACAATATACAGGAATCAGATACAGACCTCGTTGAAAAAATCACTGAAATACTCAATATTTACGAAAAACACCCAAACTTTAAAGGCAAACCATCTTTCAAAAAATGGTGTAATTATTGCCGACGATACGGACATAGTATTTCTGAATGTAGACAAAAACAGCAAGACAATCAAAATAAACCTCAAAAATATAAAGAACCAAATAAATCATTCTATCAATACATGAAAAAAGATCAAAATCTACCGAACAAAACTGTGTACAGCAACAACAGTTCAGGAAAACCACTCCCGAACAATACAAATTATACAAAAAATCAATCACCATATAACTCAAGTCATAGAGGAAGATCACCAGAACGAAGAAATACGCAAAATTCATCACAAAATCACTACAATAGACCAAATAGTCGAAATAACTACTCCAGATCAAATTCAAATACAACACGATTTGTTTCTAGATCTAATTCCCAATCAAGAAATAATTACTATCCAAACAATCAATCACGAAATTCATCATACAATAGGAATAGAAACTACTCCAATAATCGGAATAGAAGTTATTCAAACAACCGAAACCAGAATTACCCGAACAATCGATCAAGGAATAACTCATATAATAGATCGAACTATAACAGACCAAACAATAATTACCAAAACAGATCACCAAATAATTCACAAAATCGACATTTAAGTTATAATAATCGTTATAGAAATTATTCCCAATCACCACACAGGAATAATAACCATTATAATAATTCTAATAATCGCCATAGAAGTAGTACACCTAAACATCAAAGAAATATAAATCAAGTACAATCAAATCCAGAAACAACATCAGACCCTCCAGGTATTGACGACACAGTAAATGATGTGTTACAACTCAATCAAATAAACTGTGAATCATCAGACTCAGAAAGTGAAACAGAAAACACTCTCTCCATCAATATGATAAAAGTCGAAAATGACTATGAACCTGTTATATATGAACAACCATTTTCATCACACATATATGAGAATCAATCAGAACTCCTTCACAATTATTATATTGAACCCATCCATTCCACACCGACGACACAAAAAACTAATGAAATTAACACTACAAATCAACCCAATGAGAACGAAAAAACAAAATGCTTAAATACAAATCACATCTATCAAAACATACAAAAAGAACAACCCAAAGAAAAAATTTGGACAATACCATTTCTTTTAGAAAGTCCAAGAAGCAAAGAATTTCAACCACCAGATCTTGAAATTGATTTTTTAATTGATTCAGGAGCAGAATCAAATATAATAAACATTCCCACATGGAATGAAATAAAAATCTTACACCCAAAGCTAACACCTCTTGAAACCTCCAGCAAATTAGCAACAGCACAAGGATCAACATTAATAAACTACGGAAAAATTCAATTATTTCTTCTCCCCACAAGAACATTGGAGCAAAACAAAATTTTAACCAAACCATTTAAACAAATATTCCATATCACTGATATTAAACACAATATCATTGGAATACCATTTATCTCTAAATATATACCAACAATCAACATCTTGAATAGTAAAATATTAATCAAAGATAAATATACAAAAACAAAAGACACATCCCTAACATTTTTTCAAAGATTAAATAAACAACCACCATTCTTTTCAAAATTTTACCCAATATATAACCAACAAAGAAAACACTTGAAACCACTATCAGGAAACATCTATAATTTTTCAATCAAACAAGTTCACCAATATGATAAAAAACAAAACAAACAAAAATTTTATATGTCAGATTTTGAATTCAAACCTATTCATAAGTTTTTCAAAATCACAATCTCATCAATAAAATATTTGAAAAACTCGAATTCAGATATTATTTCCTTACATGTATACAACAATACACCTTACCAAGTAACATTACCTTTAGGACTTTTAGGCTATTGCGAAACCAACGCTACAATATCACCAATACACGAAAAAGCATATCGTGTAAATAATATACTCCAATTACTAGATATTTGCCAATCCACAATCCTTAATGAAGAATTATCTATAAATAATATAATAAGTAACGAAAACAGAAACACGGATTATTTCACAAAAACCCCATATTTCAAACCTACATTCAACATAAGTAACTACACAGAGAATCAACAGAAATTTTTAACAATGTTTAATTTCCAACATTCACAAATAACACAAGACGAATTTGAAAAACTAGCCAAACAGCTAATTAAATATTCATCAGTCTATGCAACATCCAAATTTGATGTTGGCAAAATCAGCTCATCACTACATCTCCCATTAAAACCAGAATCAGTTTTCAAAAAACAAAGAGCAAGTAAAGTACCAATTCACTTACACGATAAAGTGAACAGATTACTCGACATTTTAGAACAATACAACATTATATCACCAGTAAACAAAGAAGAACAACCAAAAGGCAACACATTTATCAACCCTGTTATCATTCTAGCCAAAGGAGAATCATTAAAAATTGTTCTCGATGCTAGATACCTCAACTCACTCATAGATGAATCAAAGTGTAATTGGCCCATTGAACCAATACAAGTTATTTTAACAAAAATAAACGGAAAATACTTTACCACCGCCAATATGAATAGTGCATATAATCAAATGCCATTAGATGAACAATCACGACGTTTAACACAATTTGTTATTGGAAACCAACAATACGAATTCAACCGCTTATTCTATGGAATATCCATAGGACCAGCAGCATTTTCAGCTTTTATGAGCAAAATTTTTAGACCACTAATACCCAAGAAAAACGCAATCACCTATTTAGACGATGTTTTTATGCAATCACAGACAAAAGAGGAAATGTTCAATGTTTTAGAACAATATCACCAAATACTTCAGAACGAAAATCTGAAGGCCGCCCCCGATAAATCACACTTCTTTTTGACAAGAGTTAAATTCTTAGGACATCATATAGAAAGAAAAACAATCACTCCATTGAAATCACGTATAGACGCTATTCAAAAACTCCAACCACCAACAAATAAAAAGAAAATCCAAGAATTCCTTGGAATGTTAAACTTTTTAAGCAAATATGTTTATAAAATGCAATTATATCTACGACCATTCTATAATATACTTAGACAACAAAATAATTATGAATGGAATACAGAACATCAAGCACGATTTGAAGAAATTAAAAAACTTCTAACTGAACAAATTTCAAACACAATTCCAGATTCAAATCAACCATTTTATGCAATGTGCGATGCTTCGAACTTTGGCATCGGCGCAGCATTATTACAATCACATAATGGTACAAATAAAATGAACCTCATATCAGCAAATTCTCGATTATTCACTCAAGCAGAGCTACGACTCTCAACTCTAATGAGAGAATGTACAGCCATAATATATACACTAACAGAATATGAATTTCTGATACTTGGATCAAAACATCCCACAGTTCTATTCACAGACCATAAACCAATCATCTTTCTTTTTACACAAAAGTGTAATCCAAACCACCGAGTTTATGGATTTCATTTAATTTTAATGAAATTCCCAAACTTACATATAGTTTGGACCGCAGGAAAAAATCTTGCATTACCAGACACCTTAAGTCGAAATATGCCACCTGAATTACTTACACGTAAAACCACAGTTGAAATACCCAAAAATATAAAATTCTACCTTGCAGAAAATGAAACATCACCCCGACTAGAATGCAAATATGCAGTAAAAACTGACGTTGAACAATCACAGATAAACAATCTACAACACTTCCCACTTTATTTAGATTGTCAAAATAATCACTATGAAGTTGACCTACTTGGAACATCAACTTTTAAACCAATCCCATATTCACAATGGATAAAAAATGACACCCAACAAAAAAGAATAAAACAACACCCGCCTAAAAAAGACCATTTTCCACTAATTGAAAAAGAAAATTTAACTGATAAAATAAACTTATCAGGACCACAAACAAACGATTCAAAATACACAATAAATCAAGTTTTTGACCTCCATGACCCACTTGATACAATACCCTTATCTAAATTAGAAATTGAAAACATTTTTCTCCCCCCAACAGAAACAATTACAATTTCAACACTGAAACAATATCAAAATCTTGACCCAGTAATTCGACAACTAAAATCATGGCACAAATATAAAACTAAACCCGTCAAGGCAGATACAACTATTTTAGGAAATAAAACACTCCTCCGATATTTTCGAAAATTCAATAATACAACAATTAACGAAAACACAGACCTTCTAGAATACAAATTAAATGAATCTACAGTTCCCTGTCTCCCTTTAAGTATGATTCTCATAGCTTTTAATATTTCACATACACAAAATATTAAAGGACACTCTGGATCAGAGAAAACATATTCAAATTTTATACAAAACTTTTATTTCCCAAATGCACCAATTTGGATAAAAATACTATGCAATGATTGTATAGTATGCCAAATAAATAAACCTTACCCAAATCAAAAACAAATAGCACAAAAACAAGATTTTAAAGGACAAAGTTTGTACTTTAACCATCGTATCTCATTTGATACTAAAGGACCAATTTCACCCTCATCAGAAGGAAACTCCTACATTATGGTAATTGTTGACGCATTTACACATTATGTAGCACTTAACCCAGTACCACATTGTAACGCTTATTATGCTTACACAACGCTTTATGAACACTGGATAGCAAAATTCGGACTACCAGAAATTTTAGTTACAGACAACGGTACAGAATTCATAAATAATGAAATCATCACACTATGTCATCTATATAACATCAAACACAAACCACGTACATCTCACGCACCTTGGACAAACGGCTTAGTCGAAGGTATGAACCGTTCATTACAAGAATATCTCAGATGTATCATCAATGGAAATGATACAAGATACACCGAATGGTCAGCAGATGTAAAATTATTTCCCTTAGCATATAATTCACAAATTACGACAACTCTAGGAATGTCACCATATGAAATGGTTTTTAACCAAAATCCACGCAAACCAATAATGTTTACAGCAAACTCTCATAAAAACGCACAAGGTTATTGTCAACCAAATAAAGACTCAATTTGTTATAACCTACCATTACATACACACGATGAAGATCATTTTCATCACCCACAAATTCTTAAATTAGCCTCCGGTACACACACCGAATGGATTTTAAACAGAGATAAAAAACACAATGAAATTTACCAAAAAGTAACAAAAAAGTTGTTACAAAGGCAAAATATTAATGAACAAATAAATTCACGCTTTACACCAGCCTCCGATTTAAAAATTGGAACATTTGTTTTAATACCCAATTTTAATACCCAAAAAGGAATTTCAAACAAATTACAACCCCTTCGTAAAGGACCATACCAAATAATTGCAAAACCCACTGATGTCACATATAAAATCACCGACTCAGACAAAAAAGAAATCGTTCAACACCGAAATAACCTATTACCTTATTATCCAAAAGAATACGCACTCCGCGAACTAACTCAATTATATTCTTTTACAGGTTTACAAGTTATTCAAAATGACCCACATACGGAAAATACAACAAAGGAACAAAATGATGTTCACCTCAAAAACCAAATAACAAAATCAACCACCACAAAAAACAACACAAAAAATCTAGATCAAAATACATCTCAAAAAGAAAGAAAAAATAGAAAAATGACAGAACAAATAATACCCCAAGAACAAATCGACAAATCAGAACATAGAGAGTCTTCACGACTTAGAAATCAACCACGTAAAAATTATAAATTATTCATCCCACAATCTAAAATATTAAAGAAAGTTGAATTTCAAAAACAACTTTAATTCTACATTTAATAATCTTTGCACCTCTGAAACATTTTACACTTTCACTTTTCAAGATAACATGCTGACAAACACGCAGCGATTCTAGTTCAAAATTAGCCAATAGGATTCATCCAATCCGTCACCTTCTATAACTTTAACACAAACCAACTAGACGAAAAATATTAAACTCCAGGCATATCTATAACTATAACTCTACGACCTCCAGGTCAAAAATAAGCAAACCACTCCAACTTGACAACTAAAATAAATATCACCATAATATCATAACCCTCCCTTATCTAATAAACCAAAGATCAACAATATTTCCCCAACTCAGACCTCAAATATCCCCCAAACAAATATGTTAAATTAGCCTAAAGTAAAAGAACGACCATTTTATTTAGCCTAAAGTATAAAAATCTCAAAAATACCCCAGATCATTTGACAAATGAAAATAAAGACAAAGAAGACCTCCCGATCACCATAAAAATTGCCCCCAACAATTTTTTACAAAACTCAACCCACTTGTCAAAAAACTAATAAATAATCCGACCACACTTGAAAATTGCCCCAAACAACAAAAAATATTCGATCACGAAGTGATTTCTTAAATGCTCTTCTATCAAACAGTCACTAAAATTATCACAAACCTCAAACAATTTTTTACGATACTTGAAACTTTCATAATATTTCTTTTTGATATCCTTGAATCTTTTCTAATAATCTTAATCATTTTTTGTAATATTTTTTTAATTTTCTACACTATATTCGAACTATTTCTCCAATTTTCAAAAACCCTTGATTATATCCACAGGTACGATTCATACAACTTGTCTAAATGATACGAACTATTTTCAGTAGAACTGATATTTTTCTACTATTTGTAATTTTCATAACATTTCTATCATCCCTCATTTTGACCATATGCAAATGTATAAAGAAAGCAATCATCACATTCGCTCTAGCAACAATCCTCCTAATTCTTTTCTTAGAAGAATACTATAATAAACATAAACTTTTTCACTAAAAGAATAGACCAAAAAGCTATCAAAAATTGCTACCCAACAGTCACAAAGTCAGTCTTCACCGACATCATCCCAAGATAACCCAACAACACCTTCAACTACCCAAAATCCTCAAACATCTACACGAATTTCCTTTCAAGATAACCCATACACTTTTGAAGAACGACACGCTCGTTTATCTGAACCACTAGAACCAGTTCAACGACAAGCACCTTTGAGTGAACCAACATATAACTTATACCCAACACTACCACAAGAATTAGGTAGAATAAGAAATCCTAGTCAAAACCAAAATACAGTCGAAATAAATAGACAAATTATACATCCTCGACGAAACAGAAATTTTCAAACACCCCGAGTTCATTTTGATATACCTCAATCCCCATCACAAAACACTCCAGAAAACCCCATTGGTATATTACCAGAAACCCCTACGCTTCTTTCACAACGTAGCACCTCAAGCCTACCATCAGATTACTTAGGTTCAACACCAACATCTGAACAAATACGTGAAAATCCCTTTAACCCCCCAAACCAGGCATCACGACTACCATATTGGACAACACATTCATTTACACAAGGTGAATTAAATTTAGTCAATGATCCAATAGATATTTCTACGGATACAACAACATCCTCATCACTACCAGAAACATTATCACTACCATCAACACCATCAATAAGCCAGATTTCACCACCACCTTTTAACTTAAATTTCCCAAATAACCTCGACGCTAGATATCGAGAACAATCATCAACAAATATCCCTTTAAGACTAGATTGGAATACATTTACAGCACCTCCACCATTATTTGGACAACATCTAGAAAGTAATCGCCTTCACAACTGGGCACTTAATAGATTACAATACCGACAAGACATTCACGACGATATCCGTGATCACAATATCCAAATACTCCAACAAAACAGTTTACAATTAAAGTTTCAAATCACAGTTAAATTAAACAACATTACTCAACATCCCTACCCATTAAATCCACCAAACATAACAGCTCAATCACTACCACCACCATTTATAACCACTGAAGTAATATATAAATACGACAGATATACCAAAAAGACAATTGGTTACATCACATTTTATAACCCATACTCAGGATTATCATACACATGTATATTCTAAAATTATTAATTTTTTTCCAACTCCTTTTTCTAGTAATCTCAAATCAAAACATAAACCCTTCTCCCCGCACGGGACCCCAAGATTTATTAGTAACACATTACGATTGTGAAGAAAACGAACAAAAAACACTACACAAGTATGCAATAAATCAAGTATCACAATGCGAAACAGAACCCCAAGCCATAGAAACTACAAATGTAATAGCAACACTTTATTCAAAAGCCCGAGCAACAACAGTTACAGGATATAAATTCACAGCAACATTTTCTGAAAAGAAAGTACATTGTTCACAAGTCTCAAACGGAAATAAAAACCGACTTGACCATGAATCATTCTACCAGAGTAATATAGAACGACTTTTACATCTCAATCCCGAAGATTGTAAAAACGAGTTACTCCGACTAAACATCACAAAAAATAAAAACACAGATAGAAAGTTAGTATATTTCCAAGTTTTTTCAGATTCTGTACATCAAGCAGAACTTGAAAGATATCAAGGACATATAAAATTAGATGAAAAGTACCCATATAACGGCGCACACGGACGATTAACCTATGACATGCACGATAAACACTGGATACCACACATTGGTATAAATAACCCATCAAACTGCAAAGCAGACACAAAAAACAAAGGATACCAAGAGATCATGTTTTTCGATTGGAAAATACAACTCGAAAAAATACAACTCACACGAGATTTGTCAGACAACACAATGATCTATCAAGGAATTAGATTACCTTGTAAAAACGACTAAGGTTATTGCGACCCTACAACACGAACACAAGCAACAATTGTTTGGTTCCCCGAAGACACATGTACAACATTTCAAGTAGCAAAAATACACGCTCGTATGATAAAACTTCACGAAAAATATTTTATACAATCAATACCATATGAACAAGTAAATCCATTACGAAAAATAAGTTCTAATTTTAGAAACATTCATAATATAGAAAATAAATTAACACGTTTTCAAATATATCAAGAAACAGAACTTGCATGTAAATACAGAAACCCACTTCACAAAACACAATACTCCGAAATATTTGTTGAATACGAAAATGGATTCGACATGACCACTGGAAAAATAAAAGTCGACCCATACGCCACAAGTCATCCCCTAAATGAAGGAACATCATATATACCAGTTAATTTTCAAAAGAATACAGGTCAACCTGGTGGACATTTAAAGCCCCAAGACGATCAAAGCACACGTTTACAAGAACTATCACTAATGAATAGTACATATTTTGGTAATATCCACTATGATATTCACTTAGACATGAAACTAGACTATACGATTAGCCGAATTTTTCAAGAAATGTCACTCTCCGAATTAGAAACACTACACCAACTATGCGAATTAGAAAGAACACAAATATTACAATCACTTGCACTAGCAGTATTAAAAATACCCTACGCAGGATATTTACTATCAGGAAATAGATCAAACTTTTTAGACTATGAAGGAAACATCTTATGGTTTTATACTTGTACTAAAAAAGTATCACCACTATACGTTTTTGAAGATAAACGATGCTATAAAAGAATCCCTATCTTTTATAAGAATGAAGTACATTTCGTTGACACACTTTCACGAAGAACCTATTTCTGGGATACCGCAGTCCCATGTGGATCCGAAAATAGCCACAATGTAGTACAACTAAACCCTGATGAAGATAAATATTACCTTCTCACCCCATATCCCACATTAATGCAATCACTCAAAAAATTCTCACCAGAAAGCATTCGCGCTATCGCTCGAAACCCAAATATAGACTTACAATCAATAGGAATATACTCAAAATCAGATATTCAACATCACATTAGAACACAACAATTCCAAGAATTATTAACACAAATGGACACAATACAAAGACAATCAATTGACCAAAACTTACGCAAACTTGCCGAAACCGCAGGATTTGCAGACATCTATACGCAAGACTATAGCGGATATTTTAAAGACATTAAAGATTATATATATCTAAACGGTGAAAAATACCGTCCCCAAGATATATCACCTATCAATATTTTTAGCTTTGTTACACTCAAGAATGAGATTCTTGATTTTCTAGGATGGCCCTACTACATCTTAGAAAAACTGACTATTTTATATGCAATGTTTAACTTTATTGGATTTCTTTTTTCACTCTTAAAAGGAATCTATAACACATGTGCTATACACACACAAATCAATAGACAAGCAAGTGTAGCACGCATACTATTTGCAGGATTTTTTACAATCTTTTCTACATCTATAAACAAAATTCTTTTAGACGCACAAATAAAAGAATATAACACAAAAATAGCAACAAGACAGAACACATACGACGAAGAACATAACAATGTAGACACAACGCCAACAGCACCACAGTTACCACCCCTACCACATAACCATCCATTATCCCTAGTCCCACGTAATTTTCGAAATTTAGCCATAAGACATAATCAAAATTTTAGACCAACCATATCACAAAGTCCCATCCAACATATAATGCCACACCACTCACAAGATGAAAATACTTATGAACAAATTATAGAACAACCCCATACCACCGCTTTTCAGTCTCAAAATAATAATTTTTTTAGCCCACGATGAGCCGACAACTTGGATCCCTACACCGATCAAATTCCCACCCAACCAACCTCACCACTCCAATCCCAATAATACCACTTTTTGCTTTTCCGCCACCCGATTTCCCCACCAGTAATGTAACATCCGGCATGAATTCCGATACTAATTCACACATCTCAGTTTTATACTCCATCTCACAACTCTATAACCCGAATATTGAAACCCCCGATGAATTTGCCGACTCTGAACCATCTCCATCAAATAATTTTCACATCAATTCCTCAAATTTTTCCCAACCCCCTTTTCAACCCATACTACCAAATAACCCTGTCCCAACCAATTCTACACCCTCTTATGCTTCCCAAGTCACTCCAACCTACTCCTCACTTCACTCAGACCAATCATCTCATTCTCCAGACACCCCCCGAATCTCCCCAGAACTAGATAATTTCATTACCCTACAACAACAACCCTACCACCTTGACACCCCAACCATAAACCAAATCTCATCCACAATAGATTCATCCAACCCTCCTACCCCTACACCCTCTTCAATTTATACTGAATCATTAGCACCATCATCCACATCTACTGAATCTTCACTCAGCACTAATAGAGCTTACCGCACTTTTAAAAGAAAGTTCCCCAAGCATCCTTTCCCAGCGAAACAAGGAACAGCCCGTGAATATATCAACCATCCAAAACACACTAACACAAAAGAATTTTTAGCTATCACCTTACCCTCATTTCCACAATACACCTTAAACACCCCTCACGACACTAACGAAACACTTAACTTTGTAGACGAACACGTTTTAATGCCTACCCTTCCATGGACCTCATATTATCATTTTACTAATCCCCTTTGCTTACCTTTATCTAACACTCACATCGATATAGAACGAAATAAGGACATGCTATATCGACTCACTACACCACTAACACCTAGACAATTTACTTACATTGGATATAAAAAATCACTAAAAACACACACTGCACCCCGAGCTAATGAATATACACTAGAATATTACGATCATAACATCATCAGAACTAACCAAGATCAATTCTTAGACGACGATCGCTTCGCTAACCCACAAATTACCGAGAAATTTTTCATTAAAACACCATATGTATTTACACTAAATATCTTCGATCGCAAGTTTGACCACATTATTTCAGAAGCACTAACAGACACACACTATGCGAATTAGAAAGAACACAAATATTACAATCACTTGCACTAGCAGTATTAAAAATACCCTACGCAGGATATTTACTATCAGGAAATAGATCAAACTTTTTAGACTATGAAGGAAACATCTTATGGTTTTATACTTGTACTAAAAAAGTATCACCACTATACGTTTTTGAAGATAAACGATGCTATAAAAGAATCCCTATCTTTTATAAGAATAAAGTACATTTCGTTGACACACTTTCACGAAGAACCTATTTCTGGGATACCGCAGTCCCATGTGGATCCGAAAATAGCCACAATGTAGTACAACTAAACCCTGATGAAGATAAATATTACCTTCTCACCCCATATCCCACATTAATGCAATCACTCAAAAAATTCTCACCAGAAAGCATTCGCGCTATCGCTCGAAACCCAAATATAGACTTACAATCAATAGGAATATACTCAAAATCAGATATTCAACATCACATTAGAACACAACAATTCCAAGAATTATTAACACAAATGGACACAATACAAAGACAATCAATTGACCAAAACTTACGCAAACTTGCCGAAACCGCAGGATTTGCAGACATCTATACGCAAGACTATAGCGGATATTTTAAAGACATTAAAGATTATATATATCTAAACGGTGAAAAATACCGTCCCCAAGATATATCACCTATCAATATTTTTAGCTTTGTTACACTCAAGAATGAGATTCTTGATTTTCTAGGATGGCCCTACTACATCTTAGAAAAACTGACTATTTTATATGCAATGTTTAACTTTATTGGATTTCTTTTTTCACTCTTAAAAGGAATCTATAACACATGTGCTATACACACACAAGTCAATAGACAAGCAAGTGTAGCACGCATACTATTTGCAGGATTTTTTACAATCTTTTCTACATCTATAAACAAAATTCTTTTAGACGCACAAATAAAAGAATATAACACAAAAATAGCAACAAGACAGAACACATACGACGAAGAACATAACAATGTAGACACAACGCCAACAGCACCACAGTTACCACCCCTACCACATAACCATCCATTATCCCTAGTCCCACGTAATTTTCGAAATTTAGCCATAACACATAATCAAAATTTTAGACCAACCATATCACAAAGTCCCATCCAACATATAATGCCACACCACTCACAAGATGAAAATACTTATGAACAAATTATAGAACAACCCCATACCACCGCTTTTCAGTCTCAAAATAATAATTTTTTTAGCCCACGATGAGCCGACAACTTGGATCCCTACAACGATCAAATTCCCACCCAACCAACCTCACCACTCCAATCCCAATAATACCACTTTTTGCTTTTCCGCCACCCGATTTCCCATCCAGTAATGTAACATCCGGCATGAATTCCGATACTAATTCACACATCTCAGTTTTATACTCCATCTCACAACTCAATAACCCGAATATTGAAACCCCCGATGAATTTGCCGACTCTGAACCATCTCCATCAAATAATTTTCACACCAATTCCTTAAATTTTTCCCAACCCCCTTTTCAACCCATACTGCCAAATAACCCTGACCCAACCAATTCTACACCCTCTTATGCTTCCCAAGTCACTCCAACCTACTCCTCACTTCACTCAGACCAATCATCTCATTCTCCAGACACCCCCCGAATCTCCCCAGAACTAGATAATTTCATTACCCTACAACAACAACCCTATCACCTTGACACCCCAACCATAAACCAAATCTCATCCACAATAGATTCATCCAACCCTCCTACCCCTACACCCTCTTCAATTTATACTGAATCATTAGCACCATCATCCACATCTACTGAATCTTCACTCAGCACTAATAGAGCTTACCGCACTTTTAAAAGAAAGTTCCCCAACCATCCTTTCCCAGCGAAACCAGGAACAGCCCGTGAATATATCAACCATCCAAAACACACTAACACAAAAGAATTTTTAGCTATCACCTTACCCTCATTTCCACAATACACCTTAAAGACCCCTCACGACACTAACGAAACACTTAACTTTGTAGACGAACACGTTTTAATGCCTACCCTTCCATGGACCTCATATTATCATTTTACTAATCCCCTTTGCTTTCCTTTATCTAACACTCACATCGATATAGAACGAAATAAGGACATGCTATATCGACTCACTACACCACTAACACCTAGACAATTTACTTACATTGGATATAAAAAATCACTAAAAACACACACTGCACCCCGAGCTAATGAATATACACTAGAATATTACGATCATAACATCATCAGAACTAACCAAGATCAATTCTTAGACGACGATCGCTTCGCTAACCCACAAATCACCGAGAAATTTTTCATTAAAACACCATATGTATTTACACTAAATATCTTCGATCGCAAGTTTGACCACATTATTTCAGAAGCACTAACAGACACACAAGCCTACGAAAGTTTTAAAGAACGCTTCCAAATATTTTCACTAACCTTTCATTTCCTTGCACCACATGAAAGAGATTTGCACTGCTCACACGATATTATGTTGCGCACTAAACAAACACACACATATACTTATTATCGTTTCATCCAAAATCACTTTGACCTACACACTCCCTCCAGACAACCACACCATCGTTTTCAATTCATCAATTCCAAATACACCTCACCATTCTTTCTTAACTTCACATATTGCATTAAAGATACTAACCTTCATGGTATTCTTCGAAATTATGATCCCATAACCCAAATGTATATTTTTTGTCCCATCACCAAGACCTTCAACGCAGAAGAATCCCGACCCTTCCTTATCCCACACGAGTTTGTACAACCTATAGAAATCCCCATTTTAGAATTCATCCATAACACTAAATTCAATCACAAATTATATAATCTAATCCAAAACACACCTTATGAATTTGCAGTTGGCACTGAAGAACTAACCACCATTAAAGCACTTCAATTGCTTTGGCCACTACTTCAAACTAAAAATATCATCCGCATTTTAGCTAAATTACTAACAACTTCAGATCTCATCCACGACATCTTCCCCCACGGTTTCTTCCCCGACGACTAACAGATAAGTATGAATTATACATATTACTAACTAATTAAAATATTAGAAACTCACCATTCTTTATCCATGTTTTCTTTAGAATTTTAGCCTTCATCCAACAATCATCTGAAAAATTCACAAAAGAAAAATAAAAAATAGCAAACTTCTTCAAAACTGTTTAAAACCCTATTAAATTTTTGCACCAACAATTAAATAAATATAATACCAATGCAGTAATTTAATTTATAAATTTTTCCCCCACAAGCAGTAAATCTAAAAATGATGAAAATTTGTAACTTAATTTTCCCCAACAACTAGCAGTAAAATTAAAAATTCTATGTAATAAATTGATAAAACGAAAATGCAGTACTAACCTTTTGATATTTCCATTCATTCGCAGGAACATTCTATCCACACTCGCACAGCTCGCCCACGAAGAATTGTTTAAATTAATGAATTTCAGTTCCAAGCTTTCACACTCGATAACTCTAACACAAGATAACACGTTTCAAACTTTCCTTTAACCCGGTTGGAAAGGAATTATACACTAAACAACACTAACCAACGCAGCTTACTAAACACCACAAATCATAGAATAACAGCATGACTAAGAAAAGGAAACCAACGGTACCCAAACCGGATTAACCCAGTTTAAAACTGGATAATTTATTCTTTTGAAGACTATTATAAAGTCTAAGAAAGAAATAATAAAACACAAAAAAGTCGAAAGACAAACCCATACCTCAAACAATTTGATTTTTGAAAAAGGACACAACCAACAAGACATAAGAAAAACCACAACAAACCCAACATAAAACGTTGTCACATAACAGGACCTCTCACAAAAACCGCATGCAATCATACTCCCACTCCTGGCCTAACCCACCAGGAAGGACGTCCTGAGCATGCTCTATAGACGGCCTAACCCACCGCGCTACATTCACGCTTTGTGACACACACTCCTATTTTTAATAAGAGCTACTCAAGGGTGAGTAACTCTTCAAAATAACTGAACTAAAACAAAAAGCTTTTGTGAAAACAACTAACTAAAATCATAATTAAAAAATATTAAACTAATAAAAGTTTTATAAAATGTAAATTACATTATGCAATACATAGATCAGAATACAACACCAAGGACGAACATCCAAAGACAAAACGACCCTACTACACTCGAGAAAGAATGGCCAACTACAATCAATATGCCACTCACAATCACAACTCAAAGGATTTAGAGTACGACTTGACTTCGCAGAAAAGGACTTCATTGAACTAGACCAATGACCACCTCGATGTTCAAGTATACGTACAGATCCGAGTAACCAGGCATCCCCTCCACGCACAATCTCCACGCCATTTCCAGACAAGATCAAAACACAAAGAAGTTCTCATCAATGAAACAGAAAAACCTGACATAGCCAACCATTCTGAAATCAGATTTGAGTTTGTTGCGAAAACCCAGTCGTTGTCTTGAAGAAGACACAACGATTGAATCTGGGACTTCTCTAATAAGAAAACCCAGAAGAAATAAGATGTTCGCCAAATACCAACGTCCATCATCCATCCTTTGAATTGCAGAAAGACTATTCTAAAAAACTCTGTAAAACCCGGATGGGTGGAACCTGATCTAAACTACATTTTATGATTGGATAAATTAGATATTTTACCAATGTAAAGTATTTAATATTAACCAATCATGATCCATCTGACTAACAATCCACTTATTTGTAAGTGCTGAAATTACTTGTAATTTCAGCACCAGAGAGATTTGAATTTAACTTAGAAGTTAGTTGAACTCTCCCGAGTACTTCAGCAGCCGCAATAAACCAGTATACCCTAGATCTATTGAGCCTAGCAGAGACTAGTTAAACAACCTGAGACTAGATAGTATAAGAGTAAGATTAGGATCGGTATTAGACTAAGAAGTTGCACGAATCTATCCGGCCGAAAATAAGATAGCGTGACGAGCAGACGGTGTACCCTATCCGAAATTACTCTATGAGTTATACACTTCGGTCATAACTCACTACTTGCAATGAAGTCTTTCTTGCCATTGCTGGTATGTGTTCAGCTTGATATTATACTTTGACGACCCTTGAATGTCAATTACTAGTTCAAATTTTTTTTACAATGATGCAGAATAGGTTGCTGTGCAAATACATCTACAACTTGCTGAATTGAGTTCATACAGTATACCAAGATTCTGCAACAAAAATAACATCTCTAATTGAGGAATTCCTTTCGCAAACTCGAAGTTTTACGGTTTTATGATGCAATTAATTGCAATTTAGGATAAATTAGAGAAAGGAGATCTGCATGACTTCCCTCTTAACCCTGGGTCTAAGACCGTAGACCCTACTGTTGTCCCTCAAACTGAGAAAAAAAACAATGAAAAAAGAGTGGGTAATGTAAGTCAGGCTAAACTAAACATTATCAACCTCACTTCTATAACAACCATAACCAGCCCAATCATACTGGCACAAAAAATCATCGAATTAACTTGCATTGACAATTATTCTAATAGATTCCATTAAATGACTAGTGTTCTACCTGCCTTTTCCTTTGTTTTCGGGGCCTAGGAAATTAGACGACAACTAAATTAGAGGACCGTAATAAAACGGTATTTAGACGATAACGCTTTGTGAATTTAGACGATTAAAAACTGGGCTAACAATATTTTTTGTTTAGAATGAAGTTAAACAAAAAGAGTATATGACGCAAAACTGATCAAAATTATAACCGTAAGTTAATTATAATAATTAAATCGAAAAAGTAAATAAACTTTCTTGAAATGCGTAAATTATAGAAATGCGACATTAATTACCTGATTTGTGGTTGGACGATCAGTATATACTCAACCAAAAGTATATTTAAGTCGGTAAACAAATTTCACGCAATTTGCACACAAGTTATTGTCAAAATTGGGCAACCAGTATTTATTTAGCCAAAAGATCATTTAAGTCTGTAAACAAATTTTACGCATGTTATTGTCTAAAGTCAGTTATTTTCTAATTTGTGTGTCGTCTAATTTGCGTGTCGTCTAATTTCCTAAAACCCACCTTTGCGATTAGGAATGTTATTGTGATCAAATTCGAAATTTTTTGAACGTGAAAACAAACAACTTCGAACATGAAAACAATTCGAACGTGAGAGGTTAATTGCTTCATCATAAGTTCGGATCCAGTGACGTTTTGACAAATCCAGTCCTTTAGCCTAGAGGTAAAACCCATGCTGGCGACAAAAAAGGCAATGGTTTCAATTCTGACCGGGAGCCGATTGTTTTAAATTTAAAAAAACTTCTGGGGTGAATTTAATTATCTGGCTGTCGTTTTTCTGCTTATTTTTATAGGCTTAGACTTATAATCGCAAAGCGTGGACTTTTCTTTTGATTTTTGTTTTTTATTGAAATTAGTTTTTCTTCGTTCTTATAATTTGTAAAATGTAAGACTTATGGTTAAGCTCACGATTAGAAGTATAGACTACTTCCAGATTTACAACTAGTTACACAAAATCAACAGTTGGCGTATGTCTTTTGATGGAATCTCTAGAATCTCTGGCCAACAGATATTTTTTGAGCATATCTGCATTTTGAGTAGCCGTTCTAATAATTTTTCCAAAATACCAAAGCTTAATTTCCATATTTTGCAGCGGAATAATAAACAGTTAACTTTAATCAAAACAGTTTCAAAAAGAAAACATTTTTTTATTCTTCAACACTTTTTACAAATCTCTGTTGGTCATTTTTTCATACTAATTATTCTTGAGCTGCAACTGACTGAACATCCTTCATAGTTTTCAGCAGCGCGAATTCGTTGGACTTATGACTAATCAGTCTTGATTATTGATAACTGATACATCTGTCTCGTGGTAACTTTGAAGTTTTGATAATTATGATCAGTCCTTGCGTGTTTGTTTGTGATATAGGATGTGTTGCGGGAAGGTGTATTATACAAGAAGGTTGAGACTGAGCACTCCTCGAGATCCCTCCTCTCCTGGTCTGGACTCAGGCAGCAACAGGGCAAGTGTTTCGTACAACTCACAGAAAGGGCACTCTTGTTCTTCAAGGACAGAAAACATGCTCAGACACAACAGAACAGTTATTCTTCCCAAGTATGTATTCTAAAATACTAAATGTCGACCTTCATGCCTAATTCATTTCTGGCACTGTCGATTTTTAGTCGCTAAAACTTGCTCGCATCGTGCAGTTCTGAAGTTTGTTATGGTTAATGGCTGCTGCTACTGCTGATATAAAAGATGAATTTTCAATTCTGTGGCTTTATCACGAACTCATGGTTTCTGTCAAGCGCAAGATTTTCAAAGTGCAGCTGGAGATCAAATGATTGTTGACTTGGATATAAGTCTCCTGTGAGTTGTTGCTAGCTGCTCATATCTTTATAGGCATCTGCTGGAGGCAGTGGCGTGGCCCAGAGTAGGCCTGAGCACAGCTTCGAGTTGTTCGCCTCCAACATCGAGTGGCGAAGGGGCAAAAAGAATACGTTCCAGTTGTGGTGCGACTTCATGCCACAGAACAAGGTTCCGCTTACTGTCACATATTTTCCACTGAAGAAAACTTTCCATCTGTTCTGCAAAATGCCTGAACTGGTGTGGCGTTTGTTTGGTTCGTTTTCCAAAAACGTCCATTTGTTGCTACTTAACCATAAATTAGTCACTTGTCCAATTAATCGAAATCGATAACCCGCAGAAAAAAGCTAGTTCTTGATTCAAAAAAGCACTCGCTACTAAAGGTTTTCGTATAAAGGTTAATGACAAATAGGTAAACATATAGCTGGAGTTACCTAAGGGTGAATTAACGTCATTGAAGGTGCTACTGAAATCTTCCAATCCGTACGACGCTGTACAATGGTATGATGCCATCAACACAGCCATTGTGAATCTGAAGACAGGCGTGACCAAGATGGAAAACGACTTCGACCAGGCATCTTTAATGACTGCTGCGATAGAGGGCAGCTCAAGTGGCACTCTGAATCGCTCTGATTTGGCCAACGGGCAACAGCGCTACAAAAAAAACTATTCCGGAAACTTCTTTTCCGGACCGGACAAAGTTGTCAACAGGAAAAGCTATCGCACGCAGGAGTCAACATCTAGTCTAGCCAGCAGCGGGGGCTCCCAGACTACTCTAGGGTCAGTTGGGGGAATGCGCAACTGTCTGGCTCAACTTCTCAAGTCAAGGCCATCTGTGGATGCTCTAAAGAAGAAGGGAATTCTCAAGTCAGGTAACAGCTGAACACCTGCTGCTGCAATGTATAAATAAACCGATTAAAGATAGAACTGTCTGAGAATAAAATTATGTAGACATGGTTAACTGGCTAGACTTTTTGTCAGGTGGCCTGTTGTCTTTATAACTACTGGCAGCTTTTGCCGCCTTATAATAACCACCTTTGCGATAATCAAGGGTATTATAACCGGGTACTAAATTTTTTCCGCGTGAAACCTTTTTTAAATTGTTGTTGTATTGTACTTTTTTTTTGGGCGTAGAGTGTCCAGGGCGTAAATTTTCCACAGTCATATCCTGACAGAAAGCTCTCCGCTGCTTCCTGTTTGCCAAGTCTCTGCATCACTCGAACCACGCACTCGCCCATGTCTTAATTGTGAATTTGGGCGGTTTCACATGAACTTTAATTTCTTCTCGGACTATTTTGCGCCAAGACTTTCTGCTGCCACCTGGAGTTCGTCGCCAGACCTCTCCTTTTCTCGGCCAGCATCCGAGTGGTCCAAGCGAAGTATATTACCGAGGCACTTTGAGTTGTATAGTCAAGGCTATGCTTTTATCCAGTTTTGCTTTCGTCCTGAAGTCTGATGTTTGTAGGCTGTACCCATTGTGGAGAATCTTTTGTAAGCACCAAATTTCAAAGACATCCATTTGTTTGATATCAGATTCTTTGATGGGCCAAGGTTCAGCTCCAGTAAGCAAAACGCTTTGACGCAGGCTTTGTAGATTTTGGCTTCAGTGATTTCGAGAATTTCCCTTTGATTCCAAATATGCTTTGTTGTTAAAATTTCCGGCTGCCTCTCTTATCCGGGAAATTCAAAGTGCTTTTAGGCCATATTTTTTCTTCGTTGAAATTGGGAATGACGTTTTTTTTTCTAAAAACAAGTTAGTATTTTTTCTGTTTCCTGGAGTGCATTACTCTTTTTCAAGTGTCTGTTGGCTTTGTTTTCGTTTCTCACTGTTGTGTATAAAATTTCTGAAGAATGATTTGGAAATTTCGGCCGCTTTTTATTGAACGAAACTTCATTTTTTGTCTTATTATTTCAGCTTTCCGAACCTTTTCTTCTAGCTTAACTCGCAAATAAAAGTGTTCATTTAAAGTGTTCAGTTGTTTGGCTGCACTTTTACTGTAATCACAATCTGTGGCATCGGAAATTTCATAGCATCTGTTCTCTGCTGTATTTGAGTCTAGTGTTTGTGATTTATTAAGCGTCCGTGGCCGAGTAGTTAGCGAGTGAGACTCATAATCTCTTAGTTGCAGATCGAATCCGAGACGTAGCCAAAATTATTTATTTCGAGGCTTATTTCTACCTCTTCTTAATGCACTTTTTAGAGCTGCTTTTTGTCGTTTTCTCGCTAGTTTTTGTTGAGCATATTAGTATTTAAAGTATCTGGCCTAATCGAAATTTGTTTTTTATGTTGGTTTTAATTTTACCGATTTGATTTGTTGAAACTTCATTTTCTTTGGTTGTTTTCCCGGCTTAATATGTTTTGGTTTATTTTTTATTGGCGTCTTTTTGCGTCATTTGAGGACCAAGAGAAGTTTTTGTGCGTGTGTGTGGTCTGAGTGCAAAAAGGAGTTGAATTTATTTTTCATTAATTTCGAATTTTTGGCTTGGTAACTATAATTCAAATTCAATCAGTCAACCTCAGCTTCGCATCTGGGTAATAATAATTTCAGTGTCTGTTATTCATTATAATATATTTTGACGAAAGTTGACGAAGTTTATTACATATATCACATCTTAACTCCTGCGATAAGCAAGGCTATTGCAATCGGGTTATAGACTTCTTTCCCTTAATGTTCTCTTAAAAAGATGTTCACAGGTTGACTCAAATTGGTAGTTATCTCCAAATCTGTATTTTTGTCAACTAGCAGACAATATTTGAGCACCTCTATAACTTAAATGACTGTACTATTTGATCTCTCTCTTTTAATTTAGTTATGATTTACCAACTCGGTTTGTTGAAATTTCAAGTTTTTTTTCATTCTTTTTCGGCTTAATAGGTTTCGTCTTACACTAGATTGGGTTTGTGTCCTCGTTTTGCGTCGTATGAGCTAATAATAATTGTAAGTGTTTTCGTGTTTTGTAGGAGGGACTCTATATTTATACTGCGAACTTTAGTGACCTACTTAAGTTACCTTAAAGAATTTAGTACGACCTATCTTTTTTTCCAACCTAAGTTGCAAATATTGGCGCTACTATTGGTGGCACCCTTACCGTTTTTCGATAGCACATGTTTTGACATTTGATTGATAATAACTTAGTACAATTGATCCCTTTGTAACTCATCAAATGAACGAAAAACTGTTTGTTTCAAACAATAGTCCAATCATAAAAACTCGCTATCAGCAATTTTCAAACTCAATATATCTTGCAACTTTCTGATGTGTACTTAGTTTGTCGATTTGTCTTAAATGTACTTGTTTACTCCTAATTAGTTACATGCAGAATTAATGTGGATGCCTTCAGTTTGTTATATTCCAAATAATTACATACAAAATTGTGTCTATTTACAGTAGCGAGCTTGAGAGCGTTAGTGTATTAGTACGAACCTTCTTTTTTTTCTTGGCTAGCTCGCAAATAAAAATGTTCATTTAAAGTTTTCGGTTATTTGGCGGCACTTTTTCTGTAATCACGATCTGTAGCATCGGAAATTTCATAGCATCTGTTCTCTGCTGTATTTGTGTCTAGTGTTTGTGATTTATTAAGCGTCCGTGGCTGAGTGATTAGCGAGTGAGACTCATAATCTTTTAGTCGCAGTTTTGTTGCAGATCGAATCCGAGACGTAGCCAAATTTTATTTTTTTTCGAGTCTTATTTCTACTCTTTTTCATTGTACTTTTTAGAGCTGCTTTTTGTCGTGTTCTCGCTTATGTTTGCAAAGCGAAGCTTCGCATCTGTGAGCAAAGCTATTGATGAAAATTTATTCGAGCCCATTTTTTATTTATGTTTCACGGAACTCGGAATATTTTTCTTTTATAGGAAAGAGATTATTGTAGACGTCTGTTTTTACACAAGCATAGCTTGTGTTATAGTTTGAACTATTTTTTTTCCAACCGAAGTCGGAAATATTCTTGCGACGCAAATATTGTTGCGGCAAAATGTGTTCTTCTTGAAAGTGTTCATCTTGATCAAAAACCAGCTATTAAGTACAGCCATTGCTAAGGATTTTAACACAGCCTGTTATATAACAAATTCCTGTTTGATAAAAAAAGTATTATGACAATGTATGGGATCGGTTTATTTAGACGCTTTGAAAAATTTTGGTTTTTCTCAACTTCTCTACCGAATTTCAAAAAGAGTGGTACTAATGGCGATCCTGCCATTCCCCTGTTTGCCTGCATACTTGCATACTCCCCCAGTCTCTTTCTACTTTACCCCACTTTCTGCAGCCGTAGAAAAAGTGTGTGGGGGAATTTTTGACCCCAATTTTTGTATTTTTTTTTGTATTTTCTCGGAAACTACCCGCCCAAACTGAGATTTTGGTTTCAATGGATAGAACGGGTGGCTGTAGGAAGCTCCCCTGCAAAAGCGGCTATGCTCAATTGTTTTTGAATAATTTGTTATGGCCCTCAAAATAGTCAATTTTTTTGATTTTTTGACCATGTTTTGAAACTTTACACTTCTCAAAAACTACCCTCCCAAATCTGAGATTTGACTTTCAATCGAATGAAGGGGTTGTGCAGAGCTCCTCTGCGTTAGCGGTTACGCTCAACTTTTTTCACACAGAAAGTTTTGATCCTCAGAAAAGTCAAACTTACGGTTTTTCTTAACGTTTTTTGAAACTTTTCGATTTTCTCAAAAAACTACACTCCGAAATCTGAAGCTTTGGTTTCAATGACTAGAAAGTGTTACCAAACCTCCGCTGCTCAATTGTTAACGCCTAATTTTTTTACACAAAAAGCTATGACCCTCCGAAAAGTCAAGTCTTTGATTTTTTGACCGTTTTATCAAACTTTTTTATTTTTTTTCTCGAAAACTACCCTCCCAAATCTGATGCTTCGGTTTTAATGAGTAGATTGGTTTGGGGGAAGCTCCGCGGCATAAAAAATAACGCCTAAATTTTTTACATAAAAAGTTATGACCCTCCGAATCGAAAAAACAAATTTTCGATTTTTCTTACCGTTTTTTGAAACTTCGATTTTTCTCAAAAAACTACTCATACAAATATAAGGTTGTAGTTTCAATTAGTAGAATGGGTTACGGGAAGCTCCGCTGCATAATTGATAACGCCTAAATATTTTTACACTAAAAGTTATGACCCTCCAAAAAGTCAAATTTTCGATTTTTTGACCGTTTTATCAAACTTTTCGAGCTTTCTCGAAAACTACTCTCCCAAGTCTGATGTTTTAGTTTTAATGAGTAGATTGGGTTGTGGGAAGCTCCGCTGGCTGCGTGAATAATTTCGCCTGAATTTTTTTTACACAAAAAATTTTGACCATCAGAAAAGTCAAATGTTTAATTTTTGACAGTTTTTTCTAAATTTTTCCAGTTTTCTCGAAAACTACCCTCTCAAATCTCACGTTTTGGTTTCAGTGAGTAAAATGGGTTTTGGGAAGCTCCGCTACGTAAACGATTACGCCTCAATTGTTTTACGCAAAAAAGTTATGGCCTTCAGAAAATTCAATGTTTTGATTTCTTTTCCGTTTTGAACTTTTGACTTCTCGAAAACAACTGGATATGTAGTGTAGAGGTGGGGATGGAGACTCGCAACAAAATGAGAGGGTGCGAACCTGGGTAGGGTCGGATGTTTTTATGAACTTTTTCGTATACTAGTTAAAATGCGTCCGCTCTATAAAATGAGGCATATTAGTTGGTAATTTTTTTTTCAAACTGACTGGTACTGCTAATGCGTCATAATTTGCTTGCGTCACTTAGCAATTATGTAGACTCATAATTGGCGTGCGTCACTTGAGAATTTTTGTAGACTCGAAGGTTCACTCATTCAGTTTTCAGGTTTTCCCGGTCGCCTTATCGGTCATATTTTTGCTTGTGTATGCGAAGTGCAACTTCGCCTCTGTGTAAATAAATTAAATGATTTGTCTGATTATAAACATTCCTAATGACTTCGCCAAACTCCTGAAATAACTAGCATAGGTTGTAAATTGTCAGGTTGGCTTTAATCAGCTTTTAACTAGCATAGGCGAAGTTGATCTTTAATGCCCTCTATCCGTATATATCCCACTAATAAACAACTGCCAGTTCAGGTTCACTAAAGGATGGTCACCTGTTCTTCAGCTCATATGCTACCTTGATAATATCTGAAAGAACATTCCAAACGACAGCACAATTGAAACAGTGTATCTTGATTTTGCGAAGGCTTTCGACAAAATCAATCATAAGATTCTTATCAATAAACTGCAGCCTGTGGGGATTGGAGGAAAACTTATTGGAGTAATACGCAACTACCTAACACAGCGGACCCAGTTCGTGCAAATGGGAGACACCAAATCACCGAGTCTGGACGTAACGAGTGGAGAAACATCGCATTCCTCAAACTAATCAAAGATGATTCAATTTTTCCCTGGTATAACCACTTCCAGCGTTGCACCAGCAAACATACGACTCGCAACACATCAAGTTTGTTGTTCAAACTCCCAGCAATCACAAAGGAAGTTCAGAGACAAAACTTCTGGTACAGGGCTCCTCGCTTATACAATATCATAAATGACCGTATAAACCTCCACGGCCCACTCACACTTGTCAAACCCCGTATCATCAAATTCTTCTGGGTTTATTACAACTCAAACTATAGTGAACTAGACATTTGTTCTTGGCACTTTGCTTGCCACTGCAGCACCTGCCGCCAACGCATTCCATAGCATCATCATTGACTCTATTTCGGGCTCACGCCCCTCAATTTTTTGATTGTAAAGCCATAATAATAATCATAATAATAATAATAATAATAATAATAATAATAATAATAATCATAATAATAATAATCATAATAATAATAATAATAATCATAATCATAATCATAATCATAATCATAATAATCATAATCATAAGCATAATAATAATCATAATAATAATCATAATAATAATCATAATAATCATAATAATAATCATAATAATAATCATAATAATAATCATAATAATCAGAATAATCATAATCATAATAATCATAATAATCATAATCATAATCATAATAATAATCATAATAATAATCATAATAATAATCATAATAATAATCAGAATAATAATCATAATAATAATCATAATCATAATAGTAATAGTAATTATAATAATAAGGTAATTTAAGTTATCTTCGAAATTTTGGCGCTTGGTACGAAATTCCGCTTCGGCACTGCGTAATAATTTTTATTGTGTGTGCTCTACCAGCTCTGAGGCAACCCCAGAACTTAACGCAAGCCGCGCGCAAGAAAGGCTCAAGCGCTGTTTAGCGCCTGCCGATTTTTGTGATTTCTAAATGACTAAATTCATCAACAGAAAATGTAAAAATATAAAAATTTTATGTGCATTTTAAAAAAGAATCATTTTTTTTTAAAGATTTTTGTTACCGTATGCATATTTTTGTTCCGTAAAAATGCTAAACAGTCTTATTTAGAGTTTTTATTATATATTTGAGATCAATTTTCATTTCACCTTGCGTTTCATTTCACCTTATCAAAATCAAAAGCTATGGCAAACGGTAAAGAGCTTGTGTATTGTATTGAACAAATTTTTGGCCAAATTTTTGGTATTGAACAAATTTTAGAACCATTTTTGGCAGAGCGGCCGTATAATTTTGAATCTTCGGCAGAGAACATATTTTAATTCGCAATTTTGTTCGAGTTAATAGGATGGGATAATTGTGAAAGTGCAAAACAACCAAAAACTATATTATTGATGATGATGATTATGATGTTTAGAATGAGATCATTAAATCAGCAAAACTCCATTCGATGACATGAAATTTTTTGTCATCTGCGACCTGCCTGGCCGGAAAAGGTCCTGGATTCGAATCTGATCAGGACCTTTTCTTAAAACTGATAATATTCAGTTTCAACAAGTTGATCGGCCATCGTTTTTCTAATTATTTTCGGCCTATATGTTTTTTTGTCTTAGTTGCCACGTCTTTATGTACATCAAATTTTTTTTCTTCAATGTAAGCTATTTTGATTGTAGTTGCAAAGTTTTTTTTTCGCTTACAAGCTTCTTTTGGCCTAGATAGTTTTGGCTTATGTTTAATCGGGGTAGTTACCTCACTTTGGGGAGGGGGAGGGGGAGGTGGTAGACCCCCATGTATTAAGATAGGGAATAGAGCATCCGGTCTACCAGCTATGTATTAAGATTGGGTATAGAGGTTGCAGTGTATTAAGATAAGGAATACAGATGGTAAGGTTTTATGGTTTGTGTGATGGTAAGATAATGGTAAGAAAAACGAATTTTTTTAGTTTTTGTGTGGAAATGTCTAATTTTTTTGCAAATTTTTCGGCGGCCGTTATCTAATTATTAAATATCACTGGTTAATTACGTGTAGATTGTGGACTGAAGGTCTTTTAAATAGTATTTTGGTACATGGTAGGCCAATGGTAAGAGTTTTTGTGAGTTTTTGTCACAACATTGAAAATTTTTTCAAAAATTTCCAAAACACGTTAAGATGTGTTATAATTTGATCTAATAAAAACTAATTAGAAAATTTTACTTTCTATGTATCTGAATCTATTCTGAAACCTACTGAAACCTCGAAATTGTCAATTTTTTGAGAAAAAAAATTAAATTACAAAGAAAATATATAAATCACTGCATCGTATTTGAATTTACCGCAACTTTATAATAAAACACCAATAAAATTTTGCATTGTACAAAAATTTAATACATTGCATCCATCTCCAAAAATTCCTGATAATTTCAATGGTTTTGTATGAATTGCATCATCTTGAACTTGTCTTTTTGGATAAAAATAACCAAGTCCTTTTTTGTTTGCTCATATGTGGCCACCATGTGGTTTACGGTTCTGAATCCTTTTTGTAGATGTTAAGTTGATTGCTTCATCGAGCACTCTCCTGTATTTTGAGATGAGACCGTCTCCAGATTCTTCTAGGACCTGTTTATTTAATCCTTTGCTGCTAAACTTGAACTTATCGGACTTGTTGTCATAGGAGCAATATGTCTTGCTACACAAACAGCATTTCTGTACATCAAAATTCTTCTTAAAAAATGCTGGCTCCCGTTTACAAAAATTCCACGAAACAGTTTTTAGAAAAATTCCACGAAACATTATCTGAAATGGCAAAAAATTGTAAACTGGGAGAACTCGAGTCAGAATTATTTTCATAACAAACATGCGAAATGTTGAGATCCGAAAGAAACTATGCATCGAATACTTAACCCCAGAAAACGTGTTATCTTATGTACTTGTCCACGAGAAAGGTACCAAAATTCACCAACAGTACCTAAAATTCCCTGTCTATAATGCGGTACAAAGACCACAATACGTAAAGAACGAACCAACCCTAAATAAAGGACATTTTTCAAAGCCTTTCAGAAGTACAGCAAGAACACAAACGAACGTATTCGAACAAAACCAAAATCTCACGAAAAAGAAAATAACCGGGCTAACCCGCAGGAGAATCCCGAATTCGAAGTCAACTTGGATGATTTTTTAGTTCTAGCGGTGGACACGGATAACCAAATAAATGCAGTTGAAGACAAGATTGAGCGTGGAGTGAGAACCGTATTCAATCACGAGGGCCTAGAACTAAAAAAGACGCTGATGGTATCCCTGGGAAATCTCAACCCTTACTATGCCGAAATTCAGATTGACTCAGCAAGCCCAAATTCATTTTTGAAGAAAGATCTACTTCACGAATTGAAAATAAGAGGTAGATTCTTAAAGATAGAAGCAGTGGACGAAATCACAAAAAGCATATCAGGGCTTCGGGAGTACAATAAACATCATTGGAAGAGTTTGTGTGAGGATTGGATCGAAAGGTTGGGACGCTAGAGATCAGAAACTGTTCATTACCGAAGGAGCGGAAATAAATCTCCTCGGAAACTACATACTACCGAAGCTGGGAATAGAAGTACTTCAGAAACAACACCACCCAATGGTCAGAGTTACGGAAAACCCCGAAAAGATCTCCCATCGGGACAGACGTCAATCAAATAAAATTCGCATCGGACAGAAAATCAGACCAGGACCAAGACACACCATTACAAAGTGAGTTTAAAGCATACATATCAAGACGATTTTCTCACCTTATAAAAAGATCCGGTAGATCAAAGAATTTTATTATTAACACCTACTTCAACGAACCAATAAAACCGATACAGGTTAAGGGGAAATGCATTCCGATCCATCTTCTCCCTAAAGTGAAATAATGCATCGACCAACTACTAAGAGATGGTCACATTGAAAAATTGTCTAGATGTTCTGAAGATTGTTTTATTTCCCCTATTGTAATTACAGTTAAAAGGGACGGATCAATTAAATAAGCGATAAACTCAAAATTGCTAAACAAACAGATATTTCGTAATAGATATCAAATGCCGAACCTATTTGAACTAATCGATAACGTAGCAGTAACGATTAGCGGACACGACGAAAGCAAAATTTGGTTATCATCAATCGACCTAAAGTATGCATATAGTCAAATACCACTATCCAAAAAAGCAAGCAACTAATGTAACTTCAATATCGTGGGGGGAGACGTGACAGGTTCCTATCGTTTTAATACCAAATTTTACGGGTTAGGCGATATGCCAAGCGAATTTCAACGCATAATGGACCGTATGACGGAAAAATTACCAAATACTCATTGTTATCTTGACGATATCTTAATTGCTACCGTGGGTAGCAAGGACGAACACCGAGAACTAGTCATTAACGTTTTAAAAACACTAGACGAAGAAGGATTGACCATAAAATGGGAAAAGTGCACATTTCTGACTCACAATTTAGAATGGCTAGGATTTAAAATCGACGCGAAAGGGACGACGCCATTAATACATAAATCTGACGCAATCAGAAATCTAAAAGAACCAAGTTGTATCGAAGGTATAAGATCACTAATGGGATCGATTAACCAATTCAACAAATTCATACCAAATCTAGCGTCCTTATCAGCACCGTTTAGAGACATTATGCAAAAGAATAAACCATTTAATTGGTCCACGGTGCACGCCGAGGCGTTTGAAAAAATCAAGAAAGAAATCTGCAACACGGTAACCAGCCACCATTTTGATGTAAACCTGAATACCAGAGTGAAATGCGACGCATCACATTTAGGACTGGGTGCGTCCGTCGAACAAGAGCATCGGGGGATTTGGAAAACCGTAGCGTTCGCTAGCAGATTCCTGAACGTAGCCGAACTAAAATATAGCAACAATGAACTCGAATTGCTGGGTCTAGTGTGGGCATTAGATCATTTTAAAAACTACCTATTTGCCAAACAGTTCTTCATCTTAACGGATCATAAAGCTTTAATTGGAGCGCTAAAAGACGATAAATACACAAAAACGGCTCAATCGCGTCTAACCCATTGGGCGGACAAATTATTACCATTCGACTTTACCGTCGAACATTTGCCGGGTAAGGACATGGGATTTGTCGACTATTTATCCAGACAGCCATCGGGTGAACCCGTACCAGTTTCGCTCGACGACGAGAAATTCGTTATCGCTTCGGTAAACCAAATTAGTACTCTCCTAGGTTTCGATCACTTGATGCCTAGATATTCTTGGCCACAAATAAGAAATAAATTTTCTCAAGTCTTAGCACATGACGTCACACATTGCAATACAATCGGCCAGTCGATAGATCATATGACCAGTCAAGAAATAGAACGTGAGAAACGAATTGCGAATGCCGCTGAAACTTTCCAAGCTATTGTTAAACACTCTAAAATTTCAGTGTGCCAAATTTCAGTGTGCCAAAATTGACTCTGATATGCAGTGCCTCCCCGTGTTAGGATTGAGTCGTTCACAGGCATTCGTTGGAGTTTGCTCAATCTGCGGTAATCAACGATCTCACCTCGGCGAGAGTCGGAAGATACATCTACCATTGGTATCACTACTAAACTGCAGGCGATTTTCCGTGAGAAATTTTGCTTAACGCCCCCTCGGTGTAATAACAGAGGTTGGGTAATACGGTCCAGTAAGCCATACCTGTAAAAAATACTACCTACATTCAAACCAATGAGAGAAACCAATCGGAAACAGGAGTTACCGGCCCGAAACAATGTTTTGGTTAGGCAGCAACCGTGGAAGTTTGGACATTGGAATTGTAGGACCCTTAAGGGGTTGGAACGAGGAGAGTTAGAGCAGCTGATGCTTGAGCGGCATTTTGATGCCCTGGGTTTATGCGGGACCCGCTTAAATAGCGACGGAGTAGACTATTGTGTGCGCGAGCGACCCCGAGAGGAAAGGTAGAAACGGGGTTGCTCTCATTTTCAATTCGTTGAAACTGAAACTAACCAGGCATAGGTGCCAAAGTGACCGAGTTATGGTAGCCTGGTTGAGTAGTCGCATCATTAGTGAGACGTTTAAATTAGTCGTTTGTTACAGTCCCACTAACCCTGATGATGAGAAAGGTGAAAAGCGGGTTGATTGCTTCTATATGATCTCTTCAGAGTAATGAAAGACAGCATCCCCAGCCGTAAAGTTGATCTCATACTCTGATATTTGATGATTTGAATGCGAGAATCAGAAAGGAGCAACTGACCAAAATGAGACTACTAGCTGGTGCCTGGCCTGCCGACCAAGAAACAAACTCAAACGGTGAGAAATTGCTGGAGTTCTGTTCGACACACGATTTCAAAATCGTGAACACGTTATTCAAGAAACCTTTAAGTAGGCTTATAACGTGGCGTCACCCCAGAGGCTCAGGTGCTGTCATCGATTATATCTTGTCCGATCGGAACACGGTCTGGAGAGATATGAGAGCCAGCTGGGGAGGTAGTACCGGGCATCACTCAGATCATGCTAAACTTGTAGGCGTGGTCTTACCCCCGAAAGAACCAGGCAAAATGGCGTTTGACGGTGAAAGTTTTCTCAGAAAAAGCTTAAAGAGGAAGTCTCCTGGACTACGGTCCAAAAGCAATACCTGTCTGAAATTGGCCCAAGGTCGCTCGTTCCTAACATCAGATAACCGCTTGTCCCACACTGACTCCATTGAGAGCTTCAATAGAACTCTTAAGGAGTTGGTGTGCAATGTCCATGCCAGGTTACCGGTTCCGGAACCTGAGGAAAAAGAGGGTACATTCTTTGAGTATGTAAATACTGAACAACGTTTGGTATTTAAAGAAAGGAGAAGTGTACATCGTCAGGTTCTAAACAACAGAACTGACGAATTGGTTGCTGCAAGAAAAAGGCTAAACTTGAAGTGGAACAAGGTGAGGAAGTTTGCCCAAAATGAGATGTTAGAGAGTGGCCTGCAAGGGTTTCAAGACAAGCACGTCCTCGGACAAACGCGTGAAGCGTTTAAGGTGTTGAAATAGACTCTTAGGAGTGTTCGCCTGAGTTGGTTGGAGAGGAGGAGCAAAGGTGAAGTCAGTAAAGTGAAGTTTCAAAGGTATTATGAGAATCTGTTTACGAACAGACCGGCGAGTGAAAAGTTTATTGAAAGGTCACTTCCAGGTGCGGATAGTGGACCTCCTAAAGGAGCAGAGGTACTACAAGCCTTGAGAGAAATTAACACGGGCAAGGCTTCCGGTGAGAGTCAGATCACCAGTGACCTTCTTAAGTTGCTCGAAGATAATTCTCAGGCCTCTCACAAGAATTTTCACTGATATCTGGCTTGATCCTGGGAAAGTGCCCCAAGTTTGGAGGGACGCAGTAGTACTCAATCTGTTCAAGAAAGGAAGCAGAGCAGAACCGAACAATTACCGGAGCATTTTCCTTCTTGACCAAGTTGGCAAAGTGTTCGCAAAGGTGATTGCAAATAGGGTGAATAAGCAGCTGCCCAAGATCTCACCTTGTCAATTTGGGTTCCGAAGCCACAGGTCAACGGGCCAAGCTATCTTGGCAATTAGATGTTTCCTGCAAAGAAGGATTGAGAACCAGCAACCTCTTTGTATGACTTTCATCTATCTGAAGAAGGCTTTTGATTCAATTGATAGGGAAGTGCTGTTTATTGCCCTAAGGGATTTTGGAATCCCAGGAGATATCATCAGTTTGATTGAAGCGCTCCACACCAAACCCATCGGCAAGCTTGATAAGGATAACATCTTTGTAGTGAACCGGGGGGTGAGGCAAGGGTGCGTTTTAGGCCCACTGTTGTTTATCGTCCTTTTTGACTTCCTCCTAAGTAAGACCAGTGGAGAGAAAAGAAACTTTGCATACGCTGATGATCTGGCTTTGATCTCTGACAACCAGGCAAATATTACCAAGTCGCTGAATGAGATGGCAAAAACTTTTGGATTGGCTCAATTAGAAATCTCTGTCGAGAAAACAAAGTATTGTAATTAACACCAAAGACAATACTAATGTCCCTATCAATGTACTCAGTGAACAGGTTGAACAGGTCAATCATTTTGAGTACGTCGGCAGCATCATAGCATCTGATGGGAGCGCGGACAAGGCTATCAGCGCTCGCATTTCTAAGACAAGAATAGCAGTGTTAGGTCTTAGACCGGCCTTGGTGTCTAAAAGGTTGACACTAAGGAACAGGGGTCTCCTCATTGAGACATTCCTAAAGCCTGTCCTACTATACGGCTTAGAGACCCTTGTCATCAGATGCACAGATAGAAGCGGTTATACATCGCGCTAATAGAATATGTCTCAAGCTAGAAACCAGAAATGAATTGAAACTAAAGGAACTGAATGAAAAAGTAAAAACAACGCCAGTCGCTCACCAACTATGCAGGAGAAGGGTACAACTTTATTTTTCCTTTAAAAACATCGGGGCCGATAGCTTGAATGAACTACTTGAAGGTGCTAAAATTTGGCAAAAAGATTGGGTTAGGCAGCTCAGGGTTGATCTTGACAACCATGGGCTCAAGACCAAGTGCGACCAGGATAACTGGTTGCATAATCCGATAACCAAACTTAAGTTCACAGACGGTGGGGTTTTTAAAGCAAATGCTATCGGCAAGAGGTCGCAAACAGTTCAATGTGCTAATGAAAACTGTGGTAGAAGGTTTCATAGCAAAAAAAGAGATGTACAGGCATCTCAGAGACAATCATTCACCCTCGGTCCAGACCTCCGCTAGTAGTGAAAGTGAAATTGAAACTAAAGGAAATGAAAGAACTGTAACTAAAGGAGTTGAAGGAACTGTAACTAAAGGAATTGAAAGAACTGCAGAGATCCCCAAGTAGCCCAGCGATGGGGGGGTCGAAAAAGGGTAAATTCGACTGCCCTCTGTCCGACTGTAACAAGGTTTATGTCACCCGCAAAACTGTCACCCGCATGTGAAACTGATCGGAGCATCAGAAGTGACCGTCTCAGCACCGCAACTGAGTCGGCAACCCTTCGCATCGAACCAAGACACTAGCACAGGTGATGAGGTGCTAAAGTGTCCGCTCTGCTCCTACCGGTGCTCGGTTAGAAAGTCAATGATCAATCACTGTTATGTGAAGCACCGATACTCCTGGGTCAAAGCAAAGCCAATGCCCAAGCCGCCAACTCATGTTGGCGTTGTCCCGGTGCGTACAATCAATAGGCAAAATTGTGCAGATTGTAGCGTCATGACCACCACTGCTACCTCGGAAAGGTAGAACGGGTTCGCGGTGGTGACTTTCATTTCGTTTGAATCAGTTCCATGTTGAAATCAGAACCATTGCCCCTGGCCTTGACCAGCTGGGGTGCAGATGGGAGGAACTTATTTATTACATTCACGAACGGAAGACTGCGATCCCTCTTGCAAAATCATCAATTTTTCAACTAACTATAAAACTCTGAAAGATATGGCCGAACAACTCGAACTAACTGAACAACTTGAACATCCCAACATTGAAAACACTCATACTTCAACACCAAGTACTAGTAACCCATCGGGTAATCCCTCGGAAAGAACAATTAGTAAGGAAAAAGCTCGAAGTCAGTTAGACTAAAAATATTTCCATTCTCGTGGCCTGAAATATTCGATTCGAAATGTATGTCTTTATTATCTAAACAAGACCTTGTATTGAAAAAAATCATTAAAGCAATTGAGGAAGACAGTGAACAAGATATTGCACAATTGGGAAATTATTATAAATCATTCATTAATAATTTACATGTCAGCGGAGGATGCCTTTATTTTGACGACCGATTAGTTATCCCGGCATGTTTGAGATCGACAATGCTTCATAGATTACATGAAGCCCACCCAGGCCAGTTCGCGATGGAAAGTCTGGCAACTCAATACATATATTGGCCGAAAATTTATCGCGAGATTCAAGTTCACGGCGAAAACTGCATTGAGTGCGTTGAAGCAGGTAAAAATTTGAAACCTCTCCTAAACCATAATAACCTCGGAAAACTCCCAACGGTCGAAGAACCAAATCAAGAAAAGGATTAGACTTTGCCGGTCCGTTACCGCTAACATGGGGAACAAAAAATACATATTGGTATGCGTTGACCGATTTTCAAAATTCTCATCGGCACAAATAACATCCAGCACATCGGCTAAATCAATCATAAGTTATCTTAGCAAATATATATCTCTACATGGGATACCTAGAACTATTAGAACGGATCAAGGGTCAAGCTTTATCTCTAAAGAAGTCAGAGAATTTTGTCAGGAGCATAACATCAATGTCATATTTAGCCCAGTGGGCGATCATAGAGCTACGGGGCTGGTCGAGCGATTAATTAGGACCTTTAAAGAAAGGCTCTTAGTCATGGCGCAAGAATACCCAAAACCGTCGCTAGAATCCGCACTACTGAAGCTTATAAAATGCCTAAGAACTGTAACGCAACAGTCGCTAAACTGCTCCCCTTTTGAAGCACACTTTGGTAGATCCCCAAACACTATCTGGCATAATTTATTCAAATCACCATCCTCAAACAACCTAGATTGGAACAAAACCTTGTTATGCCTAGATAAAGGCCGAAAACTCGAGTCGGGAAAGAAGACACGACTGGGACACTCCCGATGATATTGAAGATGGAGGCCTAGAGGAGAACTCATCTGCTTCAGATGATATCTCTAATGCAGTGAGATACGTCCCTACTAGCGCTGGCTCTCCCGTTAAGGTTCTCTCCCGCGCCGAAAAGAGATGCTCTAGGCGTCAAAAATCCAGTGTTAAACAACCCGCCGGGTAAGACCACTATCTATAGAAAAGTACAGGATAGATTGAAGAGCGAACCATTCTATAGAGAACTCAAGGAGGAAATAGTGAGGGAGTCAGATCATACAATTACACTAAAAAATGGGAAAATAATAGGTAAATCTGATTTAGCCATTAAAAGACTATCTGCCCTGAAGAAGGCTAGCCCTAGAAAGAGAGACCAACTGATGAAATGTAACGCAACCAAGGGACCGAGGAAGATTATAAAACCCCAGAGAAACGTCGGTTTTAGAAGCTCAAAGGCGACGCAGAAGAAAAGAAACCTTCAAGCCAAATTCGAGGAGCTAGATATTGCAAGGCAGAATTCTGCTATGAACAGCTCAAGAGAGACGCTCCTGAGAGAGGAAGAACAGCGAAAACGGTTGAGGTCGCCCATTGGCCTCGAAATTCATCATGAGTCAAGCCCGCCGGGCAAACCCGACTGTTCAAGAAATAGTAAAACGGAAAGTAGAGCGACGAATCCTCCAATTGAAACATTGTCAGACGACGATGCCAGTGACTTAATCCTGCTAAAAGACATGAAGATACAAATCCTAACCGATCTTAAAATCAACCAGAACATTCATTACAAGATCGAACGGACCTTAAAGCAGATATCCCGAAACAGACCGAACCTAAGGTAGAAAGGCAGAGATCCCACTGATTGACCTAGATTCAGGAGATAATATTACAGTCCCTCATTTAAACCCGCCGCTTATCTTCCTGGACAGTCATGAAGAAGTAGAAACAAGTAACCAGGAGATACCTAATTACCAGAAAAATCCCGAAATGAAACTAACCGAAAAGAATGCTGAACTGGACACAATGGCGGATATGGAAAACCGAACAAAGGATCCGACTCCTACCAAGATCCGAACATAATTGACAGGCACAGCTAAAATGAAGGCCTCGTCGCCAGTGAAATCTTCACCTCCCAAAAAACTGCCCGATACACATGCTCGCCACAACACTAGACTCATGCGATCTATACAACCTCCGACGATGCTGGGAGAGAGAGTTTTCACCAGTTTAATAGACAAATCCGACGAGAGGCCAGATGAACACGCACTTTATCGAGTCCACACCCCCCACCCCCTCCCCCATATTGCTCAACGATTGAAGCGATTACTACTGAACTGGAAAGCCACCAAATTGACGTGGTAGAGCTAACCTCCCCACCATGGCACCCATCGACAGTCAATTTATCGGAAGGAGGATCCGAACATTCGAGCTATATAAAGACTTCCCTATCACTCTCTCCAATTGCTTCGCACAGGAAGGTGCAATTCAGCCCTGAGGTCCGTGCATCACAGTTTCACCCATCGGGTTTACCCTCCGAATCATTAGAGGCAACTACGACACCAATCGTATTTGATCCAGACTGACCTAATACCTCTTCAATCATTTCTGCGATAGAATTACTAGGCCGACCAATGGCGCTCGACGAACTGAGGAGGTGGACAGTCAACCGAGCCGCAAACCGGGATGCTTCTTAGATCCCATTTGGAGATTATCGACACCACACATCAAAACTCAAACTCCCGAAAAACTTTTACTTAAGTAAACTTTTCGTTAAATTCTGTACTGCTCTCAGCACAAAATTTTAGTACCGTTGTAAAGTCATTCTGCGTCGGAATTATAAACCTTCGGCTGGACTATATGTTGCTGATTTATTTTAGCGTACTAATTCTTAGTCGCTTATTTACTATCATTGAGTCTTTGCAGTGCAGTACGGCTAATACGGTATAACTAACATTTTACCCATCGGGTGCTAACGTGGGGCTTTTCCTGCCAGTTGTACCCGCTATTTCATCCCCGAGCTTGAAAATTTTTGCGTTGCTGAAAAGTGTATGTTTTAGCTAAATTTTCGCGGGGAATGTCAAATGTGATATCTTATCGTTGACAGTTTAACATTTAAGTTATTTTTAGTTATGACTATGCTAATTTAAAGACCTGCCAAAAGCGCAACGGCTTTTAGTAGATCTGGAGACCGATCATAAATCTTAATTGATACGTGACCAATTCTGTGTAACTACTTCTTAATTCAACCTTTTTACTTTAACTCTTAGCTTAGCATAGTTACCCTTTAGTCTTTTAATCTAGTCTTAGATAAAAGCCTACTAACGAAATAGTAGGGATCTTAAACCAACCAGTCTTAAACTAGTCTTAGTTTAAGTTAACAGATTAAACCAATCGAAGGTTTTATCCTAATTTCTTAACAAAACTAGATATCAGCATTCTCTGAGGATGTTTTAACATTTCGTTCTCGATTGCATAAATCTTCATGTAGTCTCCAATATCGTTTCTTCCAATGTCAGTGTTTTTGAAAATTGGAGGAAAGTTCGCAAATTTTGATTTCAGTTCATCTGGAACAACTAAGTGGCACTGAACGAGATCCAAAAAGAGGTCCATCTTTTATTTTTGCTAGAAAAGAGTCTGTAGAAAGAAGTCTTTTATAGGGAAACTGGGTTCTGACGTGATTTTTGATCTTGTGATTGGTTTTGAAATTTTCCCATCACTCACACTCCCGCATTTCTTCAACTTACTATCCTTTCTCTTTTATGTATTCCCGTCGCATATCATCTATCTCTCTCTTCTTATTACCGCGTTCAATATCCTGTTCTTTTAAGGAGGGACGAGCTTCTTGACAAGAACAGAAGTGGTAGTAGCATCCCATTGCTTCAAACACTGTTTTACAGTGATCGCAGTAACCATCGACATTAAAACAGTCGATTTTTTTCTGTTTTCCAGATGTAAAAAAGCTCTCAATTTTACATTCTGGTCTTGATTCTTGATAGAAAGACATGACCATATTCTCAAAGTTGCGAGTTTGATTGTGTCTAGCTTTAAACTTCTGCCTATCAGTGTCAAACTCCCATCTCGTGTACAGTCCTGTTGGCATATCTTGACACATTGAGAAAGGGTAAAGCTGGCTTGCATCAATTTTAACGATTGATTTACAAACATTTGATGAATTTCTGATGTATGTTTCATCAACTACGGCTTTTCGAGTGAAAATAATGGAAGGTCCACCAGTCATGTCCTCTCTAATTTTTTCACACAAGTCTTTATCACTTTCGCAAAATGGAAAAAAATTTGTAGATTTGTGTTTGAAGCACTTGAAGAAAAAATCAATATCATTTGTATGAATGATATGATTGTTAAATCTCAATTATTTGACTGTTTTATCAAATCTTCCAATAGTTCATCAGCGAGACTCAAAATCGTATATAAAGATGTTCCTTTGAACAATTTCTTCGACAACAGGTAAGTCTTCTACTGAAACTCCACGAAAACTTTTAGGATCATAACCAGACTTTGATACAAATTCTGTAAAGTATCTAGAAGTGTGAGAGTCGAGATCATTATGTCCATTCATATACATGGCCAATGCACGGAAAAGACACAAATAATCTTTGTAAGGTTTCTTGTCTTTTTTAGATAAAAGACAGTTTACTTGTGTATGTCGTAGTAAGGGTTCGGGTAAGACAGTCCGGACATCCCATTGGAATGTTATTCAGCAAAGCAGCAAAAATTGTCACATTTGTGATCAACTTGAATCACCATTTTGTGTTCTGGCGTTCTTGGGTACATTGCTCCACAATATCAAATTTTTCTACTTTTCCTTGGATTGTTATCAGGTCTGCTTTAGTACAGAGTAAATGAGATTTTTCAAACAAAGTATTGTTTTCATGGGCGTAGAAATATCGATATTCACCAGTCTCAATGTTTCGAAGAACAAAACCCAGAGCAATGTTGATTTTAGCAGCAGAATCGAGCTTGTTGAAGACATCTTCAAGTTTCTCGTTGATTATTTAAGTGTCTAATTTGGACAATTGGAAGTTAAATACTTTATGTCGCCCATTTTCCATCTCCGTATCCACTAGAAAATGTTGACAAGCACTGAGTTCCTCCTTTAGTTTTTCACCGTCTTCCCCTTCTTCCTCCACAATCTTGTTCAAGTCCGCTACAGTATCACTGGGTTTCCATTGTTTTGCTCCATGTTCCTTTCTCCGATGTTGCTGGAGAGAGAAGTAACTTGGGAACTCTTGTTCGCAAGAAGGACAAACTGTCGACTGCTTTGAACTTGGTTGAGCATGCTTCTTGGCCATATGATAGTTCATTTCTTGTTGATTGTAAGCGGAATACTTACAATCAGGACAAGAAATAACTCCTTTAGCACATCTTTTTTGATGTCGAGCTGCCTGCTGGCAAACATACATAATTCCACAGTCTCCACACTTGACTTTCTCATTTCGGTGAAGAGCAGGCTTTATCTGACATAAAATTTGGGACTTTAGAAACGTTCCAAAGTTAAAAATTTTAAGTACCAGTTGAATGATACTACTTTTTTTTTCTTTTCGCGAACAACGAATTATAAAAATTGAAGTTAAATTCAATTGATTGTTTCTGATTGGTAAACAAAATGAATGATTTAACCCAACAAAATGAGCGTATTTATAGTAACTATGACGTCATTGCCTACGCAATTATCCTGTTATGGTAATGACGTCATTCTATGAATAGAAGTGACGTCACCGCCTACGCAATTTTCCTTTAATGGTAATGACGGCATTCTATAATTAGAAGTGACGTCACCACCCACGCAATTTTTTGTTTATGGTAATGACGTCATCGCCCACTTCATTTCTTCGAAAGTTCTAGAATTTTCCAGTAAAATTGTCAACCAATCAGAACTAAGCAGTTTCTAGACGTAACTTTGGATCAAAACTTTTCATTTTTGGTAAATTTCAATTAAAAAACATTTGAACTTCCTCAAGTTACACTACAAAAAAAGAAAATTTTCCCTGTGATTTCCTTATTGATGAAATAGATGTAGATTCCTATTTTTTTCAGAAATTTTTGGACGTTTATGTTGTCCAAAATTGAGTTCTCCGACTAAGTTAAGGTCTCTTTAGGGAAACTTACTCAATCAAAGATTTATCAATCATATTTTTGATCCACATATTGCGTAGCAAAGCTATAAACTTACTGCTGAGTTACACTTGACAAGAAAAGAAATTTTATTTATCTTAGAAAATTTGAATTTAATAAAGTCGTATGGTAATATTTCATAGACTTTTTTTCCCTATCCAACTCCCAAATTCGTCAAAACTGCCCAGCAAAGTTCTTTCTTCCTCCTTTTCCTAAAGATTTTCAAAGTTCAAAATCTTGCATGATCAGGTTTGGAATCAGATTTCCAGAGATTTGCTTTGAAAAATTCATCAAATTTGAGTTATCCTCTCAAATCTATATTAAAATCAAAGAACTTGAGTATCTGCTCAAAAATCAGCAATTTCTCCTCGATTATATACAAAAAATTCAATTAACTTGATAAAAAACATTGCAGATATGCCACTTTTTTTATAAAATTTTCCTTCTTTTGTTACTTATATCGGCAATATTTCTTATTTTTACGGCAAACAATTTTGGTCATTTATTTTTGCGATTGCTTTTGTGTATATTTTTACTTATTTGGAGGATTTAAGTCCTTAAAAGGTAAACTTTTGTCTGGTTGGATACGACAACTTGAACAAAATTGAACGTTTCTGTGATTGGAAATGACAATACCCAAAATGGAACTTTGTTTCCAAATGGAAACGAGTTTTCTATAAGAATTCCACAAGAGGAAACTGAAATCTGATTGGACACGACTACAATCCAAATAAATAAAATCCATTCTGATTGGTTGAACCCACACATTCAAGTTGAAGGTACCCCTCTCTCTTAACTAAAAATCATTTTACTTTCAACTTAACTTCCGTCAACTACCTCCTCTCTGAGCTCTGACTACATTAATTTCAACTTAACCGCCATCAACTACCTCCCTCTCAACTGTAAATCTTGTTTTTACTCTGTATCGTTAACTCAACTTATTGCTCAAAATGATCTTCTCAGTACAAAACAACAACCTTATGTTCTCGGTAGAATTTTCGGCCGATTTAGTACAAATCCAAGTGCGAGAAACAGTTCGGAGTTTTTCTGGTACGAATGGACATCCCAATCCAAGTCTGACACATGGTAGAAATGATGCACAGGGATTTCAACGAATCTCATATAACGCAAGTACCCCCTACAGAGAACCAACTTGGAGAAATGCAAATGATGGAGGAAGTAGCCGAGCATGTGGGAATGAACTACCCCGAAACTCCTGACTCTAGATATATGGCTCAACCATTCGACGATTTCCTCTTTCCTTGGGAAGAGGGATCTGTGGACAACTCAATTACCATCGAAGAGGATGAGGGGTTCTCTGAGCCAAAAACTGTTTGAAAAACTTTGTTAAAAATGTAACTAATTATGCAACTGGTAAATACTTTTACAAAGTTTTGTTAGAAAGATGGCAAAAAAATTAAACCAATTTTTGCAAACATGTTTAAAACTTTACATTAAATTTTGCAACATGCAAAAATTTTCAGAATTTTTTTTTTGCATATTTGTTAAAAAAATCAAAGAAATCTCGCAAATTAAGAAAAATTTCATTAAATATTTTTACATTTAGAGAAAACTGTAACAAGGTTTTCTTGCACTGTTAATATTTAAAGTAAATGAAAACCTTTGTTTTAATTTTGATTATAAAGAAATCTCTTTTTTGCATGTATATTGATCAAAAATATCGGAAAAACAATGTATTAAGATAGGGAATAGCACTCAAAGTCATCAATTATGAAAAAGTTTTAGCATTAATTTAGCAAGTTTTTTACAATAAATTTTTGCATTTGCATAACAAAAAAAATGAAATTTGGTTTTTGCATTTATTTTTTAAAAAATCTTGAAAAATGTTGCATCGTGCAAAAAATTTTCTCAAAAAATTTCGCATATTTGTAAAAAAAAATTTTACAAATTTTGCAATATGCAAAAATTTTTTTATATTTTTTCTTGCATACTTGTTAAAAAATCACAAAATTTTTGCTTTCGAAGAAAAACTTTATTAATTTTTTTCGCATTTTAAAGAAAACTGTAACATGATTTTCTTTCAATGTTAAAAATTAAAGTTTAGGAATTTCTTTGTTTTAAGTTTGATCAGCAAAAAATCTATTTTCGCACGTATCCAAATCTAAAACATCAGAAAAACAGTGTATTAAGATACGGAAAAGCACTCGAAGTCATCAATACTGATAATTTCTAAACAATAAGAAAAAGGAAGTTAGGTTTTGCAAGTGTATTTATTTTTAAAATATGAAAAAAGTTGCGTTCAGCAACAAATTTTCTGTAAAATACCCATATTTGTTATAAAGTGATTAATTTTGTTGCATCTTGTAAAAAAGCAACATAAATTTATTCGTTGAAAAGCATTTGAATTGAAATTTAATTAACCTTGACTAGATTTTTTTGAAGAAATAATCAAAAATTAATAGTAAATTTTGACACGCTTACTATTTGAAGAACCATAACCATCAATAAAACAATCAGTTATTTTGATCAAATCAGATTCGTATTTTGAACTTTGAACTGTTCGAATTCTGTCTAAAAATGCTGAGCCAAGAGTTTGCGTAGATGCAAGTTTTTGATTAGAATTTAGATAATGTTTTTTGAACTTTTTCCGAATATATGTAATTTGCAACTTCTCAAGGAACAGAAAGAATCGTGAGTAGACACGCAATAGTCTTGGGTTACTATGTATTTTTCGTTAAGTTCGTTGGAAACAGAAATAAACAATGATTTACTATTATAATCTGAATAAAAGCTGGGAAGAGCTTGACACATAGCAGTTGCCATTGGAGAAAATGATTTTGCAGAAATTGGTGGATTTATATAGTAGCAGTAACGCCTACGCAGTTTCCATATAGGGAAATCCTTCCATGTTTGGTACTACTTCCATATATGGAAATCGCGATGACTCATACTGCTCATTTCCATTTTCATTTATTCTCAAAATCATTTCTCCTCATCTGATCAGTGTGCTTTTCAAAAAATGTTATTCCCAACTATATTGAATTTTCAAAAAATCAAAAAAGAATTGGGAGATTTGTTTGGTTCCAAAAATCCTACAAGGGGGAAAATATACTTTGAACCCTGCTTTCAACTATTAAAAATAAATGAATTGTGACAATTCGGAAAGTCCCAACAAGTCTATCGTAGTGAAAAAGAAGGAGAAGCAATATCCGCAATACGGAATATTGTTATTCACGATGCTGAAAATCTTGGACTCGTACCTATATATGAAGGCAAATCTGGTAGAGAATCAACTATGGATCAGGAATTCGACATCCGTAATAGAGTATATGAAATAGCAACATACAACATGAGAAGGGTGTGTGTCACAATCAGGAAGTACAACGTGAGCAAGCCACCCTAAATTCAGGTTCGACTCTTCACTGCAAAGGAAATTGAAGACTTGAAGCAAGTTGCATATGTCAACTATACTTTGAATGAATTCAAAGAACTGTCCCAAATAATGGGAGACTTTGTTTGTTGATAATTGCAAACATCAGTAAAGCTTTGTGATGTTTTTTATGTTTGGTAATTGAAATATTGTTGGTTCAAAACAATTTTTTCTCACTGAAGTGTATATTAAGAGGTATGATATCAGAGAAAAATTCAGACAAAACATACAATTTACTCCAAATTGACATAAAAATATTAACCAATTATCAGTAGGAAATTATACTGCGTAGGAAATTACAGAAAAAAAAACTGAAGTTTTATCTAAACTTAGTAAATTTGGTCTGATTTGAACAAATTTAAAAACAATAATAAGCTGAAAACCTTATCAATATTTTTTAAATTTCTTTGGTTGTTTTCAATTTTTTTCACCATAATTTGAGTTTTTGATTGGCTACATCAATTTTATAAAGGATGGAAAAAGTTTTTATGCTGGATGTTATTACAAAATACTTTAAAAATGATAAAATAAATTCGAGTTTTTTAAGTTTCTTCGTGTATTTCAGTAAGAAAAATGTTGCCATCAGAAGCTTTTTCAATGTCTGAATTGAACATTTATCAGATATTAAAATTGAACTACTACAAAAAACTACAAGAGTGGTGGACAGATGACGTTGATGGAGATTGTATTAGTTTTAATTTGTATAGAAACACAGAAAGTTCATAAATTTGTTAAAAAGATGGAGAGGAGATTACAAAAAAGAAGAGTACTGCCAGATTTATCAACAATGTTTCTATCTAGAAGAGTTAAGTCAGATTCAGTGGTCTATCAGTCAAAAAAAAACAACGGAAGAGCCTATGAAACAAAATTTGGAGATAAGGAACATCAATTCGATTACTGTTTTGGGTTTGATACAAATGCAAAATCCAAATTTGTCAGAATATCTTTTGATCGTTTATCCAAATTTAATAGACTTCCTGTTGTTTATACTACAATATACCAAAAAGAAAACGATAAAAACGTATATTTTGGTAATTTCTTTTTTCACTGGTTAGAAATTGAACAAATCGGAAAAATTTTGAGCGAAATTTCAAAATTTGAATTCAATATCGAAAAAACAATATCAACTAGACAAGAAATCTCATTTATCCCACTAAGGTATCAAACTTCAAATCTTAGTTATGTTGGAAAAATTCAATGAAATTGATTGATTAAGAAGTTTCATAACATAGCCTGGTTCCGATCTACAAAGTTTTTTAAAATCTGTGGTTACTTCATTCTGATTGGTTGTTCACACAAATAATGTCTGTGAAAGTATCCTCGAAATCTACAAATTTTAACGAAATCGTTGAAAAATTCATGAGAAGAAGAACTCAATTCTGATAGGTTGACATTGAATTTGTTGAAAATTACATGACTATTGAAGCTCGATTCTGATTGGTTGATATCAAAAAGATAAAAATTTCCTAATAAATAATGCTCGACTCTGATTAGTTGATATCAAAAAAGATCAAACTTTCTTTTAAAGAAATGCTCGATTCTGATTGGTTGATACTTTTGAAACTCCATGGTTAGATTGGTTGATTTTTTCAACATAACCAAATAGAATGTTATCGATTCTGATTTCTTTCACGTTAAAAACAATTGGTTGAAAAATTTGCAGTTTTTTCTTATTTTTATTCATTTTTTGAGGCTATTCAACACTTCTTATCTAAAATATCAGGACCTTCTATATCTCTCATTTGTTCTCAAATTTTTTCGTGAGATGCCGTCACTGAATAGAAAGCAAAGAATTGCATGTCTTGAATGTGGCAGTGATTACACTCACAAAGATTCATCAAGACATCGTAGAACCTGTGGTGTTTTGAAGTGTTTGAATTGTAACTTTTATACTTATAGCAGCCAGGAACTCACTAATCATTTCAACAAGAAGCATTGCCAGCATAATGTTAAGTTATGTGCTCAGCAGTCTCCAAACACACTTCAAGAAAAGGTAAAATTAATAATTTTTATTAAAAACATAGAAATTACTATGAATTTTAAATTTTACTGAGTCTGGAATACAATTGATGAATTTGAAAAAATCTAGTAAAAATTATGCAGTTTTTTTAACACAATTCTTGATCTGTTATTTTTTTGATCAAAGGTTTTGAATGACAATACAGACAGCAAAAATCGAGTTCAAGTTGTCGTGAAACTTTCTATGGAAATCGATCCCAAAATCTTTAATCAACAGTAAAAACTCCATTGCCTGCAAGCTTGCGGAGACTTGGTTGCGATAAATTTGTAGTAAAAGTGCATAACTTACGCTAATGAGTGGTTAAGTATTTGTTTAAAAACTGTAGAAAAAACTGGATATTTGTGAAACATCGACTAATTGAAAGGTTTTGCCTAGTTGCCATTTTAAAGTTAACCCTGTTTAGTGATTGTAAAAAAGTTCATATAGTAGTGCGCTATTAAGTGCAGATATTGGGGGTTGATTTATTATGAGTTATAGTTTTCTACTGTTGTTTGACGATTTCAGAACAGAAATTGATAACTGCCCTGGAAAAGATGAAAAATTGTATGTTTGTGCTAGCCTTTGAAAGTTTCAAGATAATAATATACATCATTCTCAAAGAAAAAATTTACTTCATTGTAGAAAATCAGATTTGAAACAGCAATATAAAATTATCAGGTTGAGAAAATCATTTAAAAACTTTAAGCAAAGGATTTATGGCATTAATTCAGCTTCGGATTATTGAACGTTCGCTGAAACGATACATTTTTCCATCTATAATTCAATTTTCAAATAAAGTTTTGTTCAAATTGGATTAATTTGGTAGATAGTAGATAAAGGAGAAACTAAGAAAAAGCTAAAATGAGATAGAAACTCAATTTAATTCAGTAGGAGTTTTGAGATAATTTTACTAAAATTTAGCTTATAAAGTATATCTTGAAAAAAATCCGACATAAAAAGTGTCGAAGATTTGTTTTTATGTGTAATTCATTAGAAATTTCTTTGATATAATAGGTAAATTTATATGAAAAATCAGATGTTTTGAGGATAATTTTTTTAAAGTAAACCCAATCCAACATCTTTTGGAAGTAGATACATGGAACATGAATCAAAAACTTGCTTTCAAGATCTACATTTCCTTGCTATATACAATACACAATACTACATACATACACAATACTACATATAATATACAACACTATCTGCAATACATTTCTACATTTTTACTTTTTTAAATACATTGAGTTTTTTTCTTAATAAAAATCGGAAAATTACACAATTGTTCCAGTTTGCACCTTGATTTGCTTTGCTAAATCAATTTTTTGAGACGCGCTCTTTTAGAAGTTTTTAGATATTGTAGATGTGAGGAACTAGGTTCCCTTGCGTATTTCTGGAGATTTTCATACTATAACTAATAGAGCTGCCCCTAATTTGTTCTTAAATCGTAGAAATACACCTTTATATTCTCATTTTTTTACATATGTTTTTGAATGCTTTAACTAGCACCGATTTTTTCTCACTTGGGTAATTTTGAGAAAATTTCCGTTATAAATTGAGAATAAAAAACGTTTATTAATAACTATTTTGCCAGAAAAGTTATAGTTATTGATCCCAAAAGTTATATTTTTGCTTAATAGCTTACTGTAGCAACTGAACAAGGGAACCTTGAGGAAGACATTTACAATTTTTATCAAAATAATCAGACGGTATCAGTTCTAATTTCATGGCTGCCAGCAAATTGTTAGTTGATTGATACTTTTTTCCTCCTAATTTCTCCAGTTCTGACTTAATTTTCTTGCAAAGTGTGTTCAATAACGAAAACATGCAGAAAGCAAGATAACCTTAAAACATAGAACATTTCTACGGAAAATCATGAAAAAATAACTTTTTTTCAAGAGAAGCGATAGTTATTGATTCCAAAAATTTTATTTTTGCTTAAATATTTTACTGTAGCAACTAAATAAGGGAATCTTGAGGAAGACATTTACAATTTTTACCAATATACTTAGACGGTATCAGTTCTAATTTCATCTCTGCCAGCAAATTGTTCTTTCAATTGATTCTATTTTCCTCCTAAATTCTCCAGTTCTGACTAAATTTTCTTGCAAAGTGTGTTCAATAGCGAAAACATACCTTCAGCAGAAAGCAAGAATAAGCTTTAAACATAGAACATTTCTACGGAAAATCATAAAAATTATGTTGCAGAAGCAACAGAGCTTCTTCATCAGTTATGAAGAAGATTTTGTTGAGTTTGAGCCAATATCGAATTAAATTTCAAGAAAAATTTATCCCATTTTTAATCAATTTTAGCAATTAACTGTTCATTTTTTATCATTGATCTAAAATTCATTATTATTAACGTGAAAAATTTCTCAGATGTAATTTTTGTACAAATTTAGGTTAATCATTGAGAAAAAACTGAGGAGGAGTTAAATCATGGACTCTGATCTAGAAATTTCGTAGAATTTTGCCTTAGTGTTCATTTGAATTGAGAATCCTATTTCAATTCTCTCTGAACTGGATAAAAAATTAGTTAATCAACAAAAAAGGTTGAAAATGGAAATTTTGGATAGATTCGATTATTTTTTACTATACTTTCTCAAAAATTACGATTAATTTCACTATTTTCCGGAAGTTTCAATTTTGATTCTGCTATTATGAGCTTTCTTTTTAGTGTTTAGGGCATTATATAACCCGCTTTTTAGCTCATATTAAGGTTAATTTTATCCTATCTCAATATTTTGAGAAAAAACTGTGGAAAAATTCATTTTTTTATTCAAAATTTTGCATCATTGTCTCAACATGATGCCAATTAAAATACAGTCTGAGCTCACTTTTAAAATCTATACGTAAAAGTATGTTTAAAATTAGATCAGAAGCAACAATACATTAGCCAAAATTATGAGATTGCTGCAATTTTTTTTCCAAGTTTCAGTAGGTTTCAGAATAGATTCAGATAGATAGAAAGTATAAGTTTCTAATAAGTTTTTATTAGATCAAATTATAACAAATCTTATCGTGTTTTGGAAATTTTTGAATAATTTTTCAATTTTGTGAAAAAACTCCAAGTTTTTACACAAAAACTTTTACCATTGACTTACCATGTACCAAAATACTATTTAAAAGACCTTCAGTCCACAATCTCCACGTAATTAACCAGTGTTATTTAACAGTTAGATAACGGTCGCCGAAAATTTTGCGAAAAAACTAGACATTTCCACACAAAAACCAAAAAAATACGTTTTTCTTACCATTATCTTACCATCACACAAACCATAAAATCTTACCATCGGTATTCCTTATCCTAATACTTGTAAACTCTATACCCAATCTTAATACATAGCTGATAGATCTGATGCTCTATTCCCTATCTTAATACATGGGCGTCTACCACCTCCCTCCCCCTCCCCCCACTTAACCTTCAACATCTACTACTGTTATGAATCAGTCTTTTATACCGGGGCTTCGTTTTCTTTGTTTGCAGTAATCATCTATTAAAGATAGCATCTAATTGTTTTTGCTTATTGAATAATTCTCGATTTGACTGGCCCTGATGCTTCCTGATCTGTTATTGAACCATCGGATTTTGACTAAGTTATGCTCTATTGATGATGAAGCCTTGATTTAGCTCCTGTATTTGGCTGTCTGCTGGAGGTGCGCAGCGAGAGTGAGAAGCGAATGGTGCCTGAGTTTGTGATCAATGGCACTCGCGAGGTGGAGAGGAGAGGAGTGGACATTGAGGGCATCTACAGACTATGTGGGAACATGGCTGAGATACAGAAGCTGCGCTTCGAAGTCGACAAGAGTGAGTGCCAACTATAATCAGATTATATACTGTAATTTAATAGAATTTCAATTTATGAATATGAAAGCTCCGAAATATCAGTTGGAAAACCTTATCAAACATTCAACGATGGGAAAAACAGTCAAATAGAATACAAAAGATTTGTAATGTTGTTTGTGTTAATGGCTTAGTGATGTGTTAAGACTCTAGCTACAGTCTGTCCCAAGTGCAGGACATCCATGTGATCACAGGTGCTCTGAAGATGTACTTTCGGGAATTGCCCGAGTCTCTATTCCCATCTGGGTCCTACACCACCCTCGCTCAAGCATTCAGTTAGTAGCAGTCCCAAGAACTGGCGTATTCGACAATATTCACAGATTTTGTCTTTCTGATTTGTGTTTGTTTCGCTGTGGAAAATATATAGTGTAGGTGGATATGGAGCTAACCACTCTTAAAAAGGATTGAAATTAGCGGTTTTTATAGCTATCTGATATTCTGAGGATATTGTCTATTTTAATACCTGAAACTGAAGTGAACACAGGTTTTTTTAAAATCGTTTTCTATTATCTACCTATCGTGCACAACGGTCTTTTCGTTGTTTCAGCGAGTGGGAAGGAAACGGATGAGTTGATTGATACAGTGCGTGGAATCATACAGACCTTCTCCTTCACACATCAGGCTACCCTCCTACACCTGTTCACACATCTATCACTGTAAGTCTCAATGAGTTAATGCATTTAAAACGCTTAATTTGGTTGCAAAATTTAGTTTTGCTGAAAGCAGTGGGTGGATCTACATGGGATTTTCTAAAGGGCGGGGGTAACGGACTTTCGACAATTTTGTAGACTTTTTTTTAGGCCAACCAAATTGATTTTCTGAGCTCTCCCAAAACCTTAGTTTGCCAAAATTTGCTGTGCCGCAGACAAAACTGTGAAAAAGACCTTAACAGCCAATTTTGGTCAGTTTTTGAAAGGTTTTGACCGAAAGATAAAAGTTTTTTTGGCCCGCGTTCACCCTTCGATTTAAATAATAATTGAAGCCTCAGAAAATTATAAGAATCAGTTGGCCGAGCATAGATGCCATAAAATAGTACCAAAGCGGGAACCATTTGGGAAGTGAGAGGGTCGAATCCCTGCTCTAAGTTCAGGTCTACCACAGCCTGACCAATTTCGGCTGCAATAGTGGTACCACGTGAAAATTCTAGACGCAAAAAAAACGGCCTTGAGTCGCAAAAAAAAGAGCTTGCTCAACAAAATAACACGGTCTGGAATGTGGGGAGATAATAAAAATGGACTATCCTCAACAGGACTGTTGAAGCCTACTGATAGCTCCTCTGCGATTCGCAGGAACCACATTACATTTCTTACAATTGTAATAATTTTTTCATAAGAGATGGGTACATGCAATTATCTGATGGAACTTTGTTAAGATGATGCTAGAAGCCAAAGACGTGCTGGGACTTAGTATTATCTTTTCAGATGGTTCCTACATGCAGGGTTGAACCAATGAGAGTTTGGTTTATGTTGGCGGTGTGATGTTTAGTGTTGTGGAGAGACAGCACATGAACAAGATGGACAGCACCAATGTAGCCATAGTGTTCGGACCCAACCTCATCTTCCCCCCGGACCACATCTCAATGGCAGCCAGTGTTGCCACCACCAACTCCATCATGCTCTTCACCCTCACCCACCTGCCCCTAATATTCCCCCCACACCACCCACGTACAGACACTCTCCTCAAAGGAGCCACCAACTCACCACGCCTCCTTAACTCGCTCCAACACAGCAAGGGACATAGCAGACCCGGCAGCAGCAACAACAACTACTATTCTAGCAACATCAGCAACGACCCAGTAAGCGACCGCCACAAAAAGCGCTCGGCTTGTGTCGGCAACCGTTTTGGTTTTAAAAGTTTCTTGAGCGAAGTATTCCGTTCATGTATTGCTTCCTTGCCTCTAAATTGTGTCGATAGTTTAAATTTAAGTGGCATATTGATAAATGATTTAATTTTTGTCGTTTCAATAATGTCCCAATCAAAAAAAGTTCGCCTTAATGCAGTGAAATTGGAATGGTAAAGTGTTTTGAATAAGAGATTTATATGTTTTTTTATAGAGTCCCACTAGTGAGTTGACGAGAATCTCGGGAGGAGGAGTGAGCAGCAGTCCATCCAGCAGAGTCTCGTCTCTTCATCTCTTGGGCTCTTCTTCTCCCTGGAACCAGTCCCCACTTCCATCGCCTTCTCAAGATCCATCACCTGGATCTTTAGTGTAGATAGAAATTTAGAGACAATACAAAGTACACAAAATAGAAATTAGAACAATGGCTCAAGAAGCTAGATTTTGCACATAAAATTCAAATGGATACAGACTTAGCAGATCGCGTATTTGCGTCTCAAAATCATATAAGATGTACTTTGTGAGGATTTGTCAACTTATTTGAATTAAGTGTCAATGAACCGAGTTTTTTATTTTCTTTTTGATATTTGATTCAATTCAAATTCAGTTTCTCAACGGAAGAAAATTGTTTCCAACAATAGAGAAGATTCTTGAAATTCAATGAGTTTTACTTGAAGCATTTTTTGTCGAAATTAGAAAATTGAACATTTTTGTTAAAATCCAAATTTTTTCGGTTGCCTTGAGTTCCTTGACACTTTTCCATTTTTCTATGGGCTATGTTTCAAAATCTTTTACTCTTGAGGTTTTAATTTTATTTTTCAATTTGAAAACTTCATTGTACATGGCTTTCAATTGTTATGTTCTCTTTTGTCGTTTCCATTGAATTGATAAGAAATATGCCAAGTTTTCTCAAAATTTGGAGACCACTTTGCGCATTATGGAAGGAACCTCAATTTTAACTGAAGATTTAATGCTGATTACAAGTGAAAGTACATATTTTTGCTTTAAGCTGAAAATAATGCCTAATGAGGATGAAAATGTGATGAAAGAGAAGCTAACTGACTAGGCATATACTGGCATTCTTAGTTCACATCTAAGCTCTCGTCTGCACTTAATATAACTAACACTTTTTAAAAAAAAATTGCAAGTGTTTTATAGTAAGCACCAAATTGTTGATGTTCTTTTTTGGCCAATAGAGCTGCATGATGTGTCAGTCATTGTTTTGCTAGCTTCAATGTGTTTAAAGTCTGAAAAAATGTGTATTTCTGTTAAAAGATCTAATTGTTAAAAGATCTAATTGGATGCGTCAGTTCCTTCGTCTGATAAAATTCGGCCATTAGGATAGCCGATTTGTCAACAATTTGGCACTGTCTATATTTTATAAATTCAAATCTTTGGCATGTCAGAAGATGCTTGTAATGTATAACATGTTGCCTGATCGCCTTCCTTCCGAGCTGCTCAAAGCTTCAAATATTTTCCATGTTGTAAATTATCGATTTTCGCAATCTCTTATTTATTTCCAAATACCTTTTAAATCTAACGAGATGCTGGATTTGTGCTATAGTTCTTAACTAATTTTCCTCTGTATTGCAATTGTTAGTAATAGAATTTTTCATATGTTTTTTTCGCCAACCCGAGAACAAAGTTTGAACTGAGTTGAATATACATATTTACTAAAAATAAGATTTATGTTCACGATTAAAGGTCAATAAACGAAATGACGACACTTTTCTATGGGTTAGTTTTATTACCTTTGTGATAAGCAAGGGTATTGCAATGTGGTACTAGACCTATTTTTTTCCCGTAAATAACTTTGTTCTCATAATGGTCAAAATTAGAGATGGGAAATTTAGGTTCAGCTCATAATGATGCAATGTTCTCAAATCGGTTTAAGTTTGCCAAAAAAGAGTCAATCATAAATTGTTCTAGAAATTCAAAGAGCTTTAAAACTAATATTTTTTTCTCGGAAATTCGAAAGTTGTGATTTTTGCAAAAAAAATACTCCATTTTTTTCTGATCACTCGCCTCTTTTCCAAATTTCTGTTAGCTATGTTCTGTATTTGAAAGCTAATTGCGTTTTTGTATAATTAGCAGTTCCAGGAGTTTTGCTGCAAGTTTTGTTCCGACTATTGAAGATAGGGAGGAGTTTTGTATTCGGGTGTCTTTTTTTTTAAATTTTGTTTGGCATCCACACTGATTTGAACGACACATAAAACGGGTTTAATTTTTTAAATAATAAGTCTAAAATCGAGCGCTTGAAGTAAACGAGCAGGCTTACAATAGCTTTTCCATTCTTAATTTAAGCCGTGAATGTTTGTGTTTACTCGAGTAAAATTTAGTTTTTGGATTTTTTTAGCGTCATTTAGGGTATCAAAAATTCAAAAAATTTGCAAATTTTCGATTTAAAAAATATTTTATTGTGTTTTTGCCACAAAAGGTGTTGTTCAATCTCCCTATTTTACTATAACTGTCGAATATGCCTAAGACTAGGCTTTTGTCTGATCATTTTCATCATACATCGCACAAAAGAACGACACTAATTTGAACAAACTTTAAGTATTTTTTTAAGACTACGGTCGGAGCATTCTGTGCTACTTGCGCATAAGTGGCTATCCTTGTCTGCACATGTGTCGTTGCATTTTCCTTTTAGTCACAAAGAAGCAATAAATGAAGCGTTATGTCTTGAATTGTTTGAAATTATGATTTTATCTGAAAACAATTATTTAAAAACTAAATCACATTTCACCAAAAACTGCAGACAATGGGTGAATTGTGGCTATTCCCGAAAGTCGAAGTTTTTTCAACAATACGAGCTATGGGGAGCGATCTGATCCAGCTAGCAATGTTTTATGGACAAATAATTAATTTAAAAGGATAATTTAATTGATTCACACACAGTTGAATGGATCTTCAATTGGAGAGATTTCCAAATGAAAATATTGTGAGCGCTTGTTGAAATGCATATTCTGTAATTTTCAATTTTAATACATGCCTTGCTGGAGTGTCTACACGGGTGCGGGCGGGGATTGTCCAGCTGATTTCAAATAGTTTATCAGAATTGTGTAAAATCAATCAAAAAGCCTCGATAAATTAATTTCGGATCTTTTAAAAGAAACTCAGGCAGTTTAGTATATTAATGAGACAATTCCAACTCCTCTGCTGCCTGGTTATTCGATGAGCGGATTATCGTTTAAGATATTTCAATGGCTGAGATCAGAATTACAAATTATAGAGTGGGGCGTTATTGAATGTATGTGCCAGCTACGATCTCTCTGTCTTCATCGTGGTCAACTGCAATCTCGACATCAGCTCATTACTGTGTGCGGAGAACCGAAGTAGGAAAAGGAACAAGGGAAACTAAGACAGAAAGTGTAGGGTAGATAGGGGAAGATGGTTCGAGTGCAGTTCCCACGGCAGATGTGCAGTGAACCCTCTACTATCAGCTCCATCGACATACACCCTGATGGAAGCAGGTCAAATAATTGAATTCATTCTCACTATAGAAGAATGACTAATAGGGTTACCTACACAGTAAGTGACCACAAAAATAAGGATAGCTTGCAATAATGGGACTGGAATTGAAGTTGTGGCAGAGCATGGGTGCTAAGAACTAAGTGCTCTTTTAAACAGAGAGAGTCTTTTATAGACTCTTTCCTAGTATAGCGTCGACTGGTAATCATTGAAAGTAATCCCTAAAGTACCAAAATCATTGCAAGGCGATGGGCTATGTTTTTTTCGGAAGGAGATTTGGAAGTCTATGAATGGAAAGAGCGCATGTATCTTATCAAATGTGCCTAGTACCCGCTTGAGTAGAACTGGCCATCTCAACATCTTAATTTATTTTGTGTTTGGTTCGCTTGTCCTTGAATCAATTTTAGGATTGGCAAAGTTTTAACTGAGTATAACTGAATGATAGTTTGATTCATTTTTAAGTAATTTAATGTCTAGGTTCGTGTCTGCGGTGAACGGAGACAGTGTAAATCCTGCCAGACTGACCTTTTGGAACATGGAGCCAGTGAGAAACCCCCCTAATTGCTGGCCCTCACCAGAAGAGATTTTGGATCAGCAGCAGCAGCCATGGGTTTTGTGTGAGAAGGAGGTGCCCCATGTCAGCATCAACTGTGTCAGATGGAGTGGGGCGGGACACTTGCTTGCTTCAGGTACGTTGCTGGACACCGTATCAGTTTTGTTTGAGGTACATTAATCAGATCCAAAAAACGACGCTACTTATATTTTTCTTCATTTGAATTCGACTTAAGCATTTCCTTCGACAATGGTTACAGACCATTCTGATGCAAAATAGCTCCTCAAAGGGTTTCTTCTCCCCAGTACTCGAGTTGAATCTTGCTTGACTATTGATATGTTGTGTTGCCTTTGCAGCGGAGGATGAGCACGTGGTCGTGTGGTGCTACTCCCGCACCACTGCGGAGGACTCGTCGTTCGGGGCCAGGGTGGCCAATGTGGAGAATTGGAAGCCCCTGCATGATATGAAGGGCCACAGGGGAAATGTGTTCGATCTCAGGTGGAGTCCTGCTGACAGGTATGCATGGGCGAGTCTGACTTTAACACTAATTTTCAAAATGCGATGCTGGTACAATTTTCCTTTGTATAGGTTTGCTAGCTTTCTGTTTACGTTTGCTAAGTTTCGATGCATTTTTGGATGTTTCAGATACCTCGCAAGCTGCAGTGTGGATAACAGCATAATGATCTGGAACGGGAAACGTCTGCCAGAACTATTTCGCACCCTTTCTGGACACTCGAACTTGGTGAAGGGACTGTGCTGGGACCCCCTGGGAAAATTCCTTGCCTCCCAGAGTGACGATAGAACGATGCGAGTATGGAGAACGGCCGACTGGGCTGAAGAGTGTATGGTATTCAAACCATTCACCAAAGAATTTACCACTCATTATCTCAGGTACAGACTATTTTAGTTCGGGTAAGTCAGATATCATTTATCGTCAATCTAGCCCAATAGTCATTCACAAGGGTGGATGGGATAAACTATTTAAGCCCAACTACTCAAAAATAATCGGGATCTCTTCATTGATATCTGATGCTTAAAAATATATAAACCAATACAACTTTTTTATGGTAAATTTCCATCCCTTTGTTATAGTTTTTTTGGTCATCTTATTTTGATTGTTAGACAACGCCTAAAAAGTTTTTTTTTGCGTTATTTTTTAGTTATTTTTTTTACTTTTTGATATTTGAAGAATTTTTGCGGTCCTTTTGTCTATATGATCTAAGTTTAAAAATAAAAAAGTAGAAGAATAGATTTTGCTCATGGAGATGCCATTCGACAGATTGATGCCTTATTGGTATTCTCCCAAGCCTAGCTATATTGTAAACTTACAATTTCATAGAATATGGTTAGAAGTTTTGGCTTGAAAATAAAATTATTATCCCAATTTATGGAACATTCTGGTTTGAAAACTGTGCATTGATTTAGATGTGACTGGTCCCCGGACGCGCAAATGCTGGTGTCTTCTCATGCCGTGAATGGAGAGGGTCCAGTGGCAGTCATCTGCAGCAGAGCCAGGAAGTTCGTGCCGAGAATGGATTTTGTTGGTCATCGTCGAGCCATCACTTGTGTCCGCTTTCACCCCCGAATGGTTCGAGTGAAGGAGACGAACGAAGTAACTTGTCTGCTGGCTATCGCAAGCAAAGATCGAGCTGTATCTTTTTGGCTCTCATCCAGGCCAAAAGCATTTCTTGCTCTACATGAATTACTAGACGACGAAGTTGTGGATCTCTCCTGGGCTACTAACTCGATTGAGCTTGCGGCATGTTCTATCACAGGAAAGATAAAGTTTGTATTGTTTCGAGATTCGGAAATAGGAAGGCTGCTGACACAACACGAACAGACAACAGTGCTGCAGCGACTTCATGGGGAAGATATGAATGAAACAAGCGCACCTTCTATTCTGGTCTCGGACCCGGATATGTTTCCTTATTTAGTCAAAGAAGCTGAACTAAACGAAAAGGAAAATGTTTCCTCATCTCCCGAGAAACCAACCCCTAAAAAAGTGTTCAAGCATGCCAACATGACTTCATCGGCTGTAATATCTACTACTCAGAAAGAGTTGATCAGCAAAGATGGACGCAGAAGGATTGTTCCAGTGTGCATTGGACTCCAGCAGCCGGACTCCAATGAAGACGCAGTTGTGATGCCAGTTCCTTTCAGAGGCAGACAGGAGAATTTGAAGCGAGATGATGATACTCAGGAGAATGTTCAGATACGAGAGGGCAATAGCAGTGTCGTGACCAGTACAACTTCACCCGAATCGTCGCCAATATCACCAGAACAGAGAGCACAGAAACAGATATCTGTTCAAGATTTAAAGCTCGGATCATTTCGAAGTCTTCAGAGTGACGTGAAAAACAAAGATCAAAATACAGGGTCCACAACATTGGCGATGGAAAGCTTAGATCCTGCTGTCCACACAACTGCAAGTGAAGCACAAGTGCTTTCATCGAATGTAATTCGGGCAAATGTCAGTCCTGATAGCTCGACGGTTGCTGCTGATAAACCAAGTGCAGTGCCAGATAAAGGAATATCCGCAATTTATCAAGCCAAATCTCCACTGACAGACGTTGATTCTTCAGTGAAATCTGCTAAAATGACCAAAGCTAAAAAACTGAAACAGAATGCTCTGAAGATGTCCAACAGCAAAGGAGCAACCACTCTGTTCCAAAGCCAGGGTGCGAAGAAGAAGAAAAGGAGAGTGATACTAGAAGATGACGATGACGAATCAGGGCTAACTGCATCCAGAATGAGACCGAATGAAATGTATGGGTCCAGAATGTATGGAGATGGAGATGCTTCAGATATAGACGCCGAAGACAAAGACTGCTCAGATGATGAAGTTTACAGTCCCGTTGAAGTGATTGATCCTGCAAAAGTGCTGGACGCATTCACAGTTAACCATTCTCATTTTGAAGTTACCGTCACGAACAATGTATCAATTGGACCTATGGCCCCTTCTATGCACATGCTTAATTTCAAGTACTCGACGAACGAAGAAACTGATAAATTCACAAAATGTCTAACGGATCCAATAGTGTGTGCATGTGTGAGCGAAGAGTTGGTTGTGGTTGCGTGTGCGGACGATACTGTTCATGTGTATGATCACAATGGGAATATACTTGAAATGCCATTTGTGGTAGATGCAAGCATTGCCCAGTTGAAATGCAAGGGACACATGGTGATGGTACTGACATGCGAAGTGACAGTGAGTGTGTTTGACATGAGACGAATGAAGTCTGTTTTGTGGAACTATCAACTGACAAATCTATTTAGAGCGGCTGATGTCAAATTAAAGCTAGCTTTCTTCTCTGAAAATGGTACACCCTTCATCGTTACCACAGCCCATAAAGCATACATGTTCCACGCTGGTTTCAACGGGTGGGTGCTGGCTCAGCCACCACGTTGGAGCCTGGCTAAACGTGGCACTACGTCCCAAACTCCAGCCGTTGGTGGTTCATCTGGTAGCAGCAGCAGTCATACGCAGACGGGAGTAATGTCGCTGCTAGAGGATCTGTGCTCAGATAACAGAATGAAAGACAACAGCCTAGCGGAGGCAGTTGACCGAACTCGAAGAAATGATCCTGGTACATGCAGCGCTGTGGAGAATATGGTACACTACTCCACATGGCAGTACAGTGATATCCAGCAGAAGCTGGCAATGAATATTGCATCTGGACCCGATGTTAAGAAGTGGCTGCTAGGGGTGATCTCTGAGCTGAGTTGGATTGGCAACGAGGATGCTCTGAGGGCCAAACTGGACGAACTGTTAGACAATGTTGGACTACCTTCTGTGGCGGCATGCTTTATGACAAGCTCCCAGGTCGAGTCGTCACGTGATCCCATTGAAAGACTCGGCCTAAATAGAAGACAGTTACTGCATGAGGCATTAGACATCGTAGCTAAAAACGTTAAGAATCAAAAGATATTCAGTGAATATAATCAGATCCTCAAACAACTTTAAAACTTAATGAACATAAAACTTGTTTTAGCTTCCTTGTTTTCGAAACGTTTTTTTATCATTCTGATTTTATCGAGCTAGCATCGTTGTTATTGATTATGGTTAATTTTCTAGTGGTATGTACAGTATTAGAGTTTGCATTATGAAATTTAGTTTTAAAGCGTATTCTTTCTCTTTTTAGTTCAGGTTGAAAAGGTATTCATCCCAAATTTGACTTTATTTAGCTGGAACTTCTGGCCACTTGTCCGCCAAGTAGCACAGAGCTCTGAATTGTTGGTCTGAATGCAAAAAATGTGTGACGCAACTTGAGGTTAAAATTGGCTCAACTTGATTGACCGATTGATTAAAGTCAACTTGGCTGCCAGTTAGTTAATAGAAGTGCACAAACATGGAAATAGTGGCTGGAAGAACTCGATTGGAAGGAGAGTGTTTAGGTTGAAGGGGAAACAACCGCGCTAAGTCCAGTTGGCTCTCAACGATTGCCAATTGTGAGCCAGTCAGATGCTTCCCAGCTCTTTCCATTTCTTATTGCGCACATTTTATCCTTCGAAAACAATTAATAAATTATAGCCATCCTCAGCTGAACAATCAGTCAGCCTCCCTCCACATACGACTAGCAATGATATTTCAAATATCAGTCAAACTATGAAGTTCGTCATACTAAAGACGGCAGGTGATCTTCTTGTTCAAAAACTTATTTTAAACGTTGATTCGGAAACAACGCAGACCTGTCGTCGTCTTCGTCTAGAATGGCTCTGCCGTTGCATTATATAATAATAGTAGTCACTTTGTTGCTATCGTCAGCATATTCCATGCGAGAAGTTGAGCCAAAGTTATTCAAAATCGGTAAGTTGCTGTGTCGTGACTTTTGGCAAAACATTCTGGTAATTTTTTCGCAATTACGCTTGCGATTTGTATGTGTTATCAATTCGAAATAGACTTTTTTCGCAGTAACAGTTTGCTAAGATAATTTAGTCGGCACTCTTGGCCTGGAGGTTCTGCGGAGCATACTTGGTCTGAAGTAATGACTACGCCTGTGACGGACAAGGCCCTAGCGTTGATAATAAATTGGACCAGTAGTTTTTCAAACAGTAAATATTTCGTTTAATAATTTTTAGATCAATTGTTAGCTTGCTAATGTTTCGTTGGCTTAATTGCCACGTCACGAAATTTTTTGTGCTGCAAGTAATTTGCCGTGTAGTTGATATTGTTTTTTATTTACACAACGCAGTGTAGTGTGATACTACTAAGCGGCTTTTTTACCAATAGGGTCGTAAAGCCTCTAATAAACTTTTGGTGGCATTTTTACACCAAGAGGCTGAATTAGTTATTTACACTAGCGAACTTGCGAGCGTTAGTGTTTTAGTATGAAGTTTTTAAACAGAACTCGCTAATAAACTGTTCACTTGTTTGGTGGTACTTGTGTTACAAAAAACATCTGTAGCATTGGAAATTTCATAGCATCTGTTCTCTGTTTTGTTTGTGGCTAATGTTTGTAATCTACAAAGCGTCCGTGGCAGAGTTGTTAGTGCGTGAGTTTCATAATCTCTAAGTAGCAGATCGAATCCGAGAGGAAGCCGAGGTTTTATTAATTTGAGGCTCAATTATACTGCAATTATTGCACTTTATAGAGCTGCTTTTTGTTGTGTGCTTTGCCTCTGTGTTAAAAGCATGTATATGGAAATTTGATTACAGATAAGTTGAATGGTGCATTTTGAATTCATCAGGCGAACCGAAGAAAGCTATTTGTTTCATAAAACAGTACAAAAGTCCAACTCAGTATGTGTCGCAAAATTTTTGCAATGGCCATTTTAGACATAATTTGGCATTATTTTTCTAATTTATTATTATTGCAAAGTTTTTGTAGTGGTCTGAAATTTTTTTCTTCCGATAAATTACATGCAAAGTGTTCGTGCGTTTTAAAGCTCTTTTTCGCCGCTTTGTTACTTGTAATTGATTGCCCTGAGCGTCAGTGGTAGAATTGTGCAGTGCAGTCAACTACTAGAAAACTTGCATTTTTGAGGAGTGAGGTGTATTTTCCGTAGAAGTAATGTGTTTTTCAAAAGTCATCAATTTTTTTCTACTTTCTTGTTTTATCTCTCTTTTGACCCTTTAAAGAAGATTTTTTCGTTTTTTTGCTTGTGCTTTAAAAGTGCATTTTCAGGTCTGTGTTATTACTGTAATTTCTAAACTTACCGATTTTTTTTGTATTTTAGATATTCTTAGGTAAGTTTTGTTTGACTCAATTGTTTCTGCTTATCTTTTATCAGCTTAATGATTAAATTTTGTGTCGTCGTTTGAAACGACGCATTCATCCTTTTGTATTTCCGGAGGGCAGGGGCATGTTTTTGTGTATTATCAAAAGTGTTGCGACGCTCCACTTCGCCTCTGTTAAATTATTGCAACAATCTCAAGGAAATGAATCTGTAGAACTGAACTTAAATCTGTTTCTATATATATTTCTGTTTGAAGTCAGGTAACAAGCTAAAACACTTATTTACAGTGTATAAATTTTTTTTTCAAAAAAAAATATTGAACTTTGCCGTGTGACTTTTGGTCTCAGTGTAAGTTGAAATCAAGTTCATGAAGAATTTTAAATGCGTTTTACCTACTTTTTTTCACAGCATTTGTTGATCCTGTTTCGCCGAAACGAGTAAGAAAGAATTCCTGAAATTCAAAGAAAATTAATCTTTCGTTCGATCATATAGAGTTTATCGACCTGCAACGAGTTACTCAAGTCTTAACAACTGACTCAAGTTGTCTGTTTTTGCTACGACCTTTTCGCTTGTAAGGCACTGAAAAGCTTCTTCCTGCTAAAGAATATCAAATAGTGATCTGTAATTAAATATCTCATTAAATTCTTTTGATTCAAGAATCAGTGTGAAAAAAAATGTCTCTGTTGAAAAAAGGGTATGATATGAGTATTTTTTCTTAAATATAAATTAAAGACTGGGCAAACAACGAAAAACCTGATTTATTAATTTTTTCTAGCTATGGTTTTGATTGGTTATTACGTTGTTTATTACTTACTTTTTTCTAAAAAAGCAACAGAAAACTAAAAAGTAGTTAAAACTTTTAAAACAGAACCCGAAAAATTATCACAACTAAATTTTAATCAAATTTTTGAAATAGCCGGTAAAATTTACGATGGTCAGATTAAACTAATCTTTTTTCTCCCAATCCACTGGTATCGTTTTGTATTGATATCTGCTTTTAAAGCTGATTTGAAAAATTATTATCTGAACAGGATTATTTGGGCTTTACAAGCTGATGTATCAGTAAGAGTTTACAAACAAATCAAGAGATCAATAATAAGGCTCAATTTGTCGAATAATGCCTTTATGAAATGTTTCCCTAATACATCAAATCATATCAAGAAAAACTTAGAAAAAAATCAGACTAGTGCAGCTAAAATTGACGTTTAAAAACAAAAATATCAAAAATAGGCTTATCAAATACGCAGGAGTTGATCCAAACTAGTAAGAAAGTGATCAACCATGACTTTAAAAATATGGACACATACAGGCGCGGATCTAGGAATTTCTCGAGGGGGCGGATTTTTTTAGGTCAACCAAATTAATTTTGTGAGCTCTCCGAAACCACTATAAAGACCCAAATTTGACCAAATTTTCTGCGCCGGAGGCAACTTTTTGAAAAAGGCCAAAAAAGCGTTTTCGTCACTTTTTGGAAAAAAAAGATCTAAAAATCGCGTTTTTTCGGCGCGCGCTCCCCATCAAAATTAGTGTAGATTGGCGCCAAAGGCGCCTTCAGAAAAATTTTAAGGTCAGTCAGCCAAAAATGGAGATCTCAAAATGGTGCAAAGGGGGACCCTTTGGGTCGACTGGGGGTCGAATCCCTGAGGGGAGAACTTCCGCCCCTCGCCCCGCCCCCTCTAAATCCGCTACTGGACACGTAAACAAGAAAAAACCACTAAGAAACAGAAAATCACTTTAAAGATATAAGCCGACAATTTTTAAGCATAACCAAAAAAAAACAGAAAACTTTTTATTTTGGGTATAGCAAGAGTTGCCTAATAAATAAATAAATCTTCTGATGATGCATCTACATAGGCAAGGTTTAAATTTTTGTTCGATTTCTCTTCTCATTATTGAAAGGAATTAAAAACACATGCGCAGTACACACACAAGTAAACAAACAAGCAAGCGTATCACGCATATTATTCGCAGGATTTTTTGGAATATTTTCGACCTCAATTAACAAAATTCTTCTATACGCTCAAATAAGTGAATTCAATAAAAAGCTATCAACCACACCAAATGCATGAGATAAATCACAAGACAACAGAAATACAACACCTACTGCACCACAATTACACAATTTACATAATAACCATCCATTTAATTTAGTACCAGAAAACTATAGATGCACAACAGTAACAGAGCACATCTCTACAAGTCATAGCTACCCACAAAGTCCAGTTACTCATATAGTAGCCCATCAACCGAATAAAGAAGACAAATACGAACAAAACATAGAACAGCCACATATCACTAATTTCCGTTCTCATAACAACCATCGTTTTAGCCACGATGAGCCGCAAGATTGGATCCCTCAACCATTCCTTTTCTTACCCATCCAATCTCCAACGTCACTCTCCTAACATATCAATCTCTGATCTCACACCTTCTCACATACCAACAAACACTAATAATTCACCACGCATGGATTCTGATGATATTTCCACATACAGTTTCTCATACAATCTCACAAATTAGCAATTCCGATATTGAAACTCCAGATGAATTCCAAATTCCGAGCCCAGCCCGTCCACTTTTTCGCAACCCCCCTTCCGTCAACTCGACTACCCAACTCCCGATGAACCTTCCCCAGCCCCTTCTTGCTACACCGACATAACCCCAGTTCTCTCCCCAATGACCAGCGACCAACCCGATCCCCCTAGCCCCGTCAACGAAGAATTAGAATACGAGCTTGATAATTTCATCACCTTACAACAACAGCTTCAAAACCCTAACACACTACACACTAACAATTCATCACTTATCGAAATCCATTACATCCTCCGAAACCTCCAACCCAGCATCCCCAATTGAAGAAACCCGAGCCCACCCAGTATTTAAATGAAAACATCCCAATACCCCAATGCTTCCCAACCCCCGAACTCCTCGAATGTTTTCCGTTCACCCAATCCACATTAGAATTTCTACAATTGTGCTTACCATACTTTCCACAATACACGTACTACCAAACCATTAACAACGATCAACGAACTTACGTTGACGAACTTACCCCGTTTCCCACACTTTCATGGACATCATACTACCATTTCACAAACCCATTATCACTTCCATTATATAATAACCAAGAAGACTATAAATTATGTCAAACTCGACTACATCACCTAACCACAGCATTTTATGAAAAACATGCACTTGATATGGAAGATACATTTTTAGAAGACGATACAAAGACTAATCCCCAAATAGCTGAAATTTTTTTCATAAAATCCCAATATGTATTTGCCATCAACTGCATGAATAAAAAGTTTGATAATGTTATATCCACAGCCCTTCGTGGCACCAAAGCCTACGATTCTTATATTAATAAGTTTAATCATTTCTCAATAATTTTCAATTTCCTAACACCAAAACAACGTGACTTACACTGCTCACATCAAATAATGTTACGCACAAAACAAACTCACACATACATTTATTATAAATTTATTCAACACCACTATACATCTAATACACCATCACGAAACCCACAACATCGATTCACATTTATTAACTCTAAAAACACTTCACCATTTTTCCTAATTTTCACATACTGTATAAAAGACACTAATATGCAAGGCATCATCCGAAATTACGACCGCATAAGACAAAAGTGTATTTTCTGCTCACTAACCAAATGTTTTACTGTCGAAGAATCTCGTCCACTAATTGTCCCCCACGAACATATATATAGCCCGTCGAAGTCCAAATCCTAGAACATATTCTTAACACTAAATATAACCATAAACTTTTAACCTAATTCAAAACACACCGTATGAATTCTCACTAAGTAGTGAAGAGCACAAGATGATCAGAGCACTCAAGCTTCTATGGCCTCTACTCCAAACTAAATACGTCATTCGCTTGCTTGCTATACTCCTACCATCATCAGACATAATTCTTAAAATTTTTCAAATGTATTTTTCGCCGACGACGACCCTTAGTAAGTATAATTAAGATATTATAACAAATAAATTTCAAACACAACTAATCATTCTTATAAATGTCTCACTTTTTTTTAAATTTCACCACGCAATCATCTAAAACAAATGAAAGTAAATTAAAAATTATAAACTCTTTTCTCTAAACGTTTAAATTCTTTTTAACAATTGCAGTATTTATTTAAAAGCAGTAAAATTTACCTTTAAATAGCAGTAAAGTTATAAGTTGAATCCATTAAAGCAGTAAGTTTCCCTCTACACAGCAGTAATTTCAAAAATTCAAACCCCCAAAGCAATAAAATTAATATTTTAATGTAGTAAACTCATAAAAAAACTGCAAATAAAGTAAATATTACTAAACTTTTGACAAGACGCTTCTTTTATAAATTTTAATCACTTACTCGCCCATAAGTCACACATTCTTTCCACATTCACATTGCTCGCCCACGAAGAATTGTTTAAATAATAAGTTTTAAGTTTCAACTTTCACTGATAACAACTGTAACTTGTTTTCACACGTTTCAAACTTTCTTTTAACCCTGTTGGAAGGAATTATTTTGTAAACTGAAAGAACCACCGCAGCTTACTAACATCCCAAAATCACAAACTAATAGCATGACTAAGAAAGAAAATCCCACGGTACCCAAACCAGATTAAAACCAGATTAAAATTGGATAAATGATTTTTTTGAAAACCACTTTCAAGTTTTACCACAACCAAATATACACAAAAAAGTCAAAAGAAAAACCCAAAACAAAAGATTCTATATCTATTCGATTTGCTGCCTAAATTCACTACCCTCAAAGGATTTAAAGTATGGACTCAACATCGCAGCAAAGGAAAACCATTGAACCAGACCATTGGCCATCTCGATGTTGACTACACGTACCGATCCTAGTCACTTGGCACTTCACACGGAAAAGTCAAACTTCACCCTGTACGTAGTCTCGCTCTAAACTTAACGAAATCGATACACCATTGCATCGATCAGAAGTCTTGACACAATCACCCAAGACCACCACGATCAACGAGACCGTATACCTTATCTGAAATTACTCTATTAGTATAACCAATAGGTCACAACTCAATGTTGATTTGAGACTAGTGAATTCTCTTTCACTGTTACTCAAATTGCATTAGGTGTTTTATCTGGAAAAATTTTGTATCTGAGCGGATTCCTTTTAGTTGTATCTTAAAGAAGCTGGTAATTGAGATAACTTGCTCATAATATTTTTTCAAACTGATCAATTTTACTCCTAATGGTGGACTTGCATTGGCGTTATCAAGTTTTAAGCATTGCTCGTCAAAAACTTTCTGACTTATTCTGTTTCCTTCGTTAGCTTTTGTTACAGTGTTGTCTTAAGATTGTTCTAACTTTTAATCAGACAAACCATATAAAATGAATTAAAGTGGAATAAAACTTCCATGTGCTTTTACATCGTCCAACTCTGGGTATGCAAATTAATTTTTTTCTATGAGAACCTTCGACGCCAATATTTTTGAGGGGGAGAGCGCTTAAAATGGCAATCATTTAGTCAGTCAAAGCTATCAAAAAAACTGCTGAAAACGAAATTTTTGGATCACTGTCTCAAACATTTATCTACCACTGCAGGAAGTTTGGTCTAATTTGCGTCTTATTGAATTCTTTGGAGTGCTCAAAAATTAGTCTGTTCAATTTTAAAAAGTCAATTATAATTTTGAATATCTCCCACTAAAATTTATCAGATTGATTTGCCTGATACTTTACCTACCCTTGAATTTCAGAGGATTAATTACAAAGCGATTCATTTGATACGTTACCATTACGTCAACCAAGCGGTATAAAATTTCATAATTTGATTTCATGATAAAGCTCTAATTACAACTTCTGATTTTGAACCTTCTGCGGTTGAAATCTCTAACTGCTTCATAGAAGTATAAAAATTGGGTTTGAATTTCATATAAGAAAGATCTGGTTTTCGCTTAAGTGACCAAAAACTGCATTTTAATTACAAGTTTGCCGATTAGTTCGGCAATGGTTGCATCGTCATGGTTCACATTCCGACAATTTAACTCATCGAAATTTCAAGCATGATCATAAAATTACCGAAGTTTTACTCACCAAAAAAGAGTTAAAAATTCTGTATTTGTCACCAAAAATCAAACTTTCATTAAATTATTTTAAAAAAATATTGCTTTTTAAGGTAAACGGCTGTGCGGTTATTCATGAAATCTAGATTTAAAAGTGAACTTCCTGGTAAATTTGCTAAAACAAAAATTTATTACCGAGAATAAATTAATTCGTCTAGAAAGTGTTTCAACGAAATGTACTTTATTTTTGTAGAATATAGGGATTCTTTTGTAACATCTTTTTTCTTCAAAAACATATAATGGTGATACTTTTTTCGTACATGTGTAAAATCACAATAATTTGTCTTCGTATTCTATAAAATTTGATCTGTTGCCTGATAATAAATATCCTGCATAAGGTTTTTTTATTACTACAAGTGCAAGTGATTGTAAAATTTGTGTTTGTTCAAGTTCTCATAAGTGATGAAGCGTTTCTAGTTCTGATAGTGACATTTCTTGAAAAATTCTGCTGATTGTATAGTCCAATTTCATGTCTAAGTGGATGTCATAGTGAATTGCACCAAATAGGTATTGTTCATGAGTGTTACTTCTTGTAAACGTGTACTGCTCTTGTCTTGTCAGTGAAGTTTTCCACCAGTAGTTCCTGTGTTTTTCAGAAATAATACTGGGACATACGTTTTTTTTGTCGTTTTTATTGTGATACGTTGGATATGGGTTACTTGGTAATTTTCCTGTTTTCATGTCAAAACCTTTTTCGTATTGGACGAGAAGTTCTGAATATTGTGTTTATAAAGTGGAGTTTTATAATTGCAAGCGAGTTCTGTTTTGGGATAGATTTGAAAACGTGTCATTTTATTTTCTATTTCATCGATATTTTTATAACGATTTCTGTTTTGTCGGATTTTATCAGGGTTTATTTTATCATAAGGGATTGATTCAATAAAGTATTTCTGATGAAAATTTATCATTCTTGCGTGCATTCTTGCAACTTGAAATGTGGTACATGTGTCTTCAAGGAACCAAACAATAGTTGATTGTGTTCTTGTTGTCGGATCGCAATAAGCTTGGTCATTTTTTGCAAGATAATCGTCTTCTTTGATAAATTATGATGTCGTCTTATGAATCTCGTCTTAGTTGTATTTTTTCTAATTGGATTTTCAATCAAAAAACAATATTTTTTGATATCATTTGTTGTTTTTCGTGTCAGTTTAACAATTAGAAAGTGTGTTTATTTTAATGCCTGGTATCTAATTTTTATCAAGGAGGTCATTAGTTAATCGTCCATGTGCGCCGTGGAACGGGTTTTTGTCGTCTAATTTTATATGACTTTGGTATCTTTCAATTCTGCTTGGTGTGCAGAGTCCGGAAAAACTTGAAAACTTACAGTTTTTTAGTTTTTGCCTTTGTTTGTAGTTAGATTTAATCGTTGAAGCTCGTTTTACAATTTTCAGGGTTGAGATGTAAAAGTCTTTCTATATTGCTGTAACAGAAAGATTCGTGATCGAGTCTATTTTTGTTTGCATTTGAGACTTGGGGACAAGGTACTTTTTTCTGAGAATGTTGCTGTGTATTTGTATCCTGTTAAGTTTGTAGCTCGGGCTTTTGAATAAAGTGTCGCTACTATATTCGTTGTTTCTCTTTCTTGTGGTTCGAATTCGCTGATTTACTTGGTTTATGGCGTGTAGTGTTTTGTGTTCCTTTTCTTCCCAATCATAGTGTGTGACTAATAAATCTTGAGAGCCTGTTCGAGGGGAAGGGTTTTTATGGGGTGTTGGTAATGAAAAAATAGGAGGAGGGAGGGTTTGCAGGAATAGGACTATTAAAAGATACATGTGTAGGATAATCCCGAATATGGGTTATAGAATGTGATGTATCCAAGTGTCCTTTTTGTATATCTATCGTACATATAGATAATTTCTGATGGGATAAATGGGGGACGTAATGATTGAGCTGTTAGATTTGGTGGAGTTAGAGGGACAGGGTGATGTACTAAAGTGTTTAATTTTACTGTTAATTCAATTTTAAGTGTTAATTTGTCTTGTGTAAGTATTTGTATGTTGTGTTCTTTTATGTCTTTGTGAAAATAGTGTCTTTATTGTAATCTGTTGAGTGCCCAATTTTGTAGTCTGTTGCCATCAAGATGTTGACCAAATAAGGAAAGGGGTACTACGAATGTATTGCAGTCTAACCGTAGGGGTATTTTATTGTTTAAATGTTCTTTTTATCTATCGTCTAAATTTGTAGGGATAATTAAACGAAATGTTGTTGTTGGGGTTTGACTTCTTGCTGAAGGGGTTGAAGGTAGTGATAAGGTTTCTGGTAATGACAAAGATAGATGTATCCGATGAGATTTCTATAGGGTCATTTACCAAGTTTGGTTCACCTTGAGTGAAAGCTGGTGTCATCCAATGTGGGAGATGTTGTGTTGAAGTTGGGGGGTTAAAGGGATTTTCCTGAACTTGTTCGGATGTGGGGGTTGATCCTAAGTAATCCCATGGTATGTTTGGAGTGTTTGTTGTGAGGTAGATTGTAATGGCAGAGGGGTAGTTTAAATGGTATTACTGGAAAGATCTGAAGGGTTTGGGGTTGGTGATGAGGGTATATTAAAATGAACTCTGGGAGTTGTAAATATTATAATACGTCTTGGATGTATTATTTGTCTATCTATTGTAATTTTTTGGTTTTGGTTTTGACTAGGGTGTCTTGTTATTTATTGACTTGTTGGAGAAAAGGGTATATATTGTATATTGGTTCGTATTGTGGTACGCTTAGATGTGCATGGTGAACTACGGGTATCAAAAGTTCTGATAATAATGCATGCCTTTCTTCAAATGTATATGGCTTTTCTTGAAATGAAATACGTGTTGATGATTGGGGGTGATTTGTCTGACCGGATCTGGTGTTGTTGGAGATTCCTGGGGTGTCGTAGTCAGTGGGGATTGTTGTGTTGGTTATTGATTAGTATCACTTTGTATCATTTCCATTTATGAAACATCTCAGGTACGTTTCATAGTACAAGGATTTCTGGTAATCCAAATTTTGCTATCCAGTGTTCGTAAAATGTTGTATATGCATAATAGGCATTACAATGAGGTACTGGGTTGAGTGCAACATAGTGAGTAAATGCATCAACTATAACCATTTTATATGAATTTCCTTCTGTAGAGGGTGATTTTGGTCCTTTTGTATCAAATGAGAATCTGTGGTTAAAATATAAACGTTGTCCTTTAAAATCTTGTTTTTCAGCTATTTGTTTCTGATGTGGGTATGATTTATTTAACTGGTATGTTATGCAATCGTTGCATAAAACTTTGATCCAAATCGGCGCATTTGGAAAATGAAACTTTTTGATAAAATTTGGGTATGTTTTTTCTGATCCTGCATGTCCTTTTGAAAGTGAATTGAATTGTGAAAAGCAAGGATAATCATACTTAGTGGTAAACAGGGTACTTTTAATTCAGATGTTTGCTATTCTAAAATGTTTGTATTCTCGTTTATAGATGTATTAATAATTTTTCTGAAGTATCTAAGAAGTGTTTTGTTTCCTAGAGTTATGATTTCTGCTTTTATTGGTTTTGTTATATAATTGTGCCAAGATTTTAGTTGTACAATGACTGGGTCAAGGTTTTGGTATTTTTGTACTAGTTCAAGCGTTAATTTTTCTGTGGCTGGTGGAAAAGTATCTTGAATTTTTTTTTGAAAGAAAAATGTTATCTAGAGGGTCAGGTAGGTTAAAAATTTGATTTATTGTGTAGTTTGTATCTGGAGGTCCTGATAAAATTGTATTCTCATTTAAATTTTCTTTTTCTTTTCAGGGGAATAGATCTGTTTATATATTTTTTGTCTGAGTGGTTTTTGTTGTGTATTGTTTTTGATCTATGATGAATATGGTATCGGTTTAACTGTAGAGTTTCCTAATAAGTCTACTTCATAGTGATTATTCTGGCAATCTAGATTTAATGAAAAAAAGTTGAAGATTATTTATGTGCATGATCAACGTCAGTTTCAGTTCATACTGCATATTTGCATTCTAATTGTGGTGATGTGTCGTCTTTTGCAAAAAAAAAACTTAATATTTTGGGTTAGTTCTATAGTACTTTTTCTTTTTTGTAATTCAGGTGGTGTGTTTTGACTGAGTGTGCGTGGCAATGCAAGATTTTTTCCTGCAGTCCAAACTATCAGTAGAAATAATTGAAATCTATAAGCTCTGTGGTTTGAATTTGATTTTTGTGTAATTAGAAAAATTATAGTTTTTGGTTTGTAAATAGAACTGTTGGATGTTTTGATCCCAGTATTAAAAACTCATTTTCTGTGAGAGTATATTTTATAGCTGGGCATTCTCTCATAAGTGTAGAGAGTCTAAGCTCAGCTTGTGTAAATCGTCTTGAGTTTGCTGAAATAAGGTTCATTTTATTTGTTCCACTGTGTGATTGTAATGAGGCTGCGCCGACGCACATAGTATAAAATCGTGAGCTTGGGTGTGGAATACTATTTGATATTTATTCAGTGATAAGTGTTTTTATTTCTTCAGATCTTTTGTGATTTTCTGTTGTCCATTTAAAGTTATTTTGTTATCTGAGAATGTTATAAAATGGTCTTAAACATATTTGCATTTTATAGACGTATTTAATTAAAAAGTTTAGCAATCCAGGAAAATCTTGGATTTCCTTTTTTGTTTAATGGAGGTTGAGTTTTATGAATGCATCTCTGCAGAATTTTAATGGATTGGTTGTATTTCCTTCATTAATATGTCCAAGGAATTTTACACGAGTGAGGAAAAATGTGATTTTTCTGGGGCTGCTTTCATGTTTTCTTTAAGTAGTATTTGGTGGTTTTTATCCAATACTTTGAACATTTTGTGTGTTGTTTGTGATTGCATGAAAACATCGTCTAAATATATTATGACATTTTACTGAGAAAGAGTAGTGGGAAAATTTGTATTCATAAACGCTGAGAATGATCCTGGTCCTTTGGAATTTCCATAGAAAAATCTATTGAATTCGTTTTGTTGATTTCCAATAACGAATTGTGTTAAGTGTCGTGATTGTTCATCTAGTGGTTTTTGATTGTATGCGCTGCTCATGTCAGCTGTTGTAAAGTTATTTCGGTTTTTTTTGTGAGAATTATTTGAGTTGGTTCTATGGGCCAATGACATTTAGGTTCATCAATGGTGGAACTGAGCTATCATGCGTCTAAAACGATTTTTAAGGATTCTGTTTAAGCTAGAATAATAACGCGATTTATGAATGTATTTTCAATTGGTTGCTTTTCTTTATTTACTGGTAAAATGATTTCGTATAGCTCTAGTATGTCTAGTAGTCTATTGATTTATCTTGTAAGTGAATTGGAACTTTACTTGCTCGTTGTTTTTTGAAAATTGCGTCAGGTTTTAGAGGTAGATGTAGTCTGGATTTACTTTTCCAACATCGAATTTAGATGTAGCTTAAGATCTTGGGTAATTAAATAGTAGTTCAGCTAGTCGTTCAAAGTCTTTTTGCGTAATTTGAGAGTGATGAAAATTGAACATTGTAAGGAATTTTTGTTGTTCAGTGGTATATTTCGATATTTGAAATGTTGCTTTAAACTGATGTGTTTTTGTAAAGTAGTCTGTGTTTCGATTTTTATCACTTATTTTTTTGTTAATCAAAATTTCTTCATTAAGAATTGTTGATTGGCACATATCGAATAATTTCAAGATATAATTAACTGTATATGCTATTTCTATTGCGGGAGAAATTGTTGTATTTGGCTTACAATAACCTTAAAATCCTAGGGGTATTTTTATTTTTCATGGAGAATTATTGTATACATGTAATGAAATTAAATCCGAGTTTTGATTTTTTCGTGTATTTAATTGATGAGATTGTTACTCGGAAAAATTTATGAATTGGCTTGAATTCAAGGTCTGACATGTATAGTGGTTGTTTGTTTTGTTTCATGTTGTATTGGTGGACTTGACTTATTGGGAAAATATACACATTTCCTGCTAGAAGTTTCAGGTGTTTTCGTTCTTGGTTATAAAAAGGGTAAAAATAGGAGAAAAGTGGAGGTTGTTTATTTAATCTTTGCAAAAACGTAAGTGATGTGTTTTTCATTCTTGTATGTTTTTCCATTATATTTGTCTTGCTGTTTAGGATATTAATAGTGGGAATTTATTTAGTAATAAATAGTATTCCAAAGATATTGTGTTTCATATCTGTGATATGAAATGTTTGTTTGAAAGGCTTAGATAAAATTTATTTTGTTCCATCCATTATTCGAGTGAACAAGGAACAATTGAAATTTTCCAAATTTTATTAAACTTGATCCTTGTGCTGTAGCTTATTTACTTGAGATCTTTGAAGATATTAGTTTTGGATTTAAAGTTTGTATTTCATTCCATGTGGGAATAATTATAATATTTGATTCTGCTCCTGAATTTGTTAAAAAATCAATTTCGAGGTCTGGTGATTGAAAATATTTGCTTTTTGGGCTTTCTAAGAGA
>NC_087062.1:48287565-48319705 GCF_963678635.1 Symsagittifera roscoffensis
AGAAAAAATTTGTAAGTTGTGTTTTTGTGATTTCATGTTGTTGTAAATAAAATGGTAATGGGATTTCATTTTGCATTTGAGTTGGTTGATAACTTTGTGTTGTTATATGATTTTGTGATTGAAAGTTATTGTTATATGATGCTGGGTTTTGTCTTGTTTGTCGTGTTTGTTCGTTTTGTGTATATGGTTCTAAAAGATCTGGTTGATAAATAGGATCTGGTTATTCAATATTCCAATTATTGTTATGTTGATAGGTACTGAATCGTTGTTGATTTTGACTACAGTATTCTTCATCTTCTGACTAATGTGGTTGATTCCTTGTATGTTGTTGGTAGTATATGTTGAAGCAGATCAGCCGGGGGGGGGGGTTGTGCTGACCGCCATCTATTAACTTAGGCTATAGAGCATCCGGTCAGCACCCTATGTAATAACATAGGCTAAAGATTTCCCAATGTATTAAGATAGGGACTAGGTTTCTCAATGTATTCAGATAGCAGGTTTCAGATGGTAAGTTTTTTCGGCGCCCCAATTTCGCATGTATAGCGTATAGATATCCCTATGTATAAGAAATTCTTTTTTTGGGAAGTAAGGACTCATTAGGATAGGGAATAGGATTCCTAATGTGTTAAACTAGGGAATGGTAATGTTTCAGACGGTAAGATGGTAAGTTTCAAAAAAAGTGTTACCCGATTTCGCTGATGTTCAAGATTCTTAACTTTTTCCCAATCGAAATGTAATACTTTGTTACCCAAATGTTGCGTTTAAAAATAAATTTTGGAAAAAAAGGTTTATTACAGAGAAAATGTATTAACTTACAGCATCGTATAAAGTTTTACTACATGATCTCTTACAAATTTAGAGGTTTAGTATGTATTCCATCACATTCAACTTCCAATTCAGGGTAAAAATAGCTCGGTCTTTTTTTAGTTTGCTCATGAGTTCCGACTGCATGGTTAATCGTTTTAAATCCTCTGTTCGTTGACTTCAAGTTCACTGCCTCATCCAGTACTTTTCGATACTTTGCCAGGGGCCATCTCCAGAGTCTTCTGATGCGCGTTTGTTCAAGTCTATACTGCTAAACTTATACCTTTGACTTTTACTATCATAACAGCATAATGTTTTACAACACAGGCATAACATTTCGTTGCATCTGATCTCCTCCGTGATCAATCCTGGTTCTCTCTTGTCATGTTTTTTATGTTTAGAACAGCAAGTACAGGGGAAAAGTGGTTTTTCGCATCTGCTCTGTAATTGTCCCGACAGTACTTGCTTTGCTTTTCAGTCCATTCTACTCGCTTGCTGGGAAAAATACATTTATCTAAATCTTCTTTGTCCAAAGCCAAATAGAGGGAATCTGTATCCATTTCGATTTCTTCGAATTTGTTGACATCGCACAATTTATCAAAAAATGTTATAGCTGCAACTTTCCCAACTTGGCATACTGTAGTTTAAAGAATCCTACTGTAATTGGATCACGATGCTCTGTATTAGATTTAACAAATTCCACTTCATACAAGCTACAATAGTAAGTTTCTTGGAGAATTGGTTATTGATAGCTTTGTGGTTTTTTGTCTTCAAGATATTTTGTCATTGTATGTTTTGATGTTTTGATCTGTCCATTATTTGAACTATTTCCTAGAAGTCTCATCGTTTCGACTACTACGCCAGATAATGGATTTTTATCGCCGGCTCGCCTAGCATCAACAACAGACTGAACAAAACTGATGAAAACTTTACGCGGTGTAAATTGTACAAATCGATGAATTTTTGTACACTGTAGTCCAAGATCCAAGTAAAAGTTGAAAAGTGGTGTGATAAGTGTTCAGTTGGTCCACTTGAAGCTCGATTAGGGATTTTTTGAACTTCATTGCATAGAACTCTTTGATGTTGCTTGTTTCTTTCAGAGTCAAACATTTTTGAAAATTATTGTAGGAATCTTTTCCACTCTGATTTAATATCTATAGGTAAAGTTGAAAACCATTTTTGGGCTGCGCCAACAAGTGTGGTTTGGATTAGAGCTGCGCGACTCTGTATCCAAAGTTGATGAAGTGACGTATTTACTGGTTCGGGTCCTATATTTAAAACATATTGGATGAGCTGCGTTTAAATAAATTTCTATTGAGTTTTCAAGATCTGTTCCTGTGAATACCATCAGTGGTTCATTTGAAGATATAGAAGATCCACCCATAAGGTATGGAATCATAGTCATTTGTAATGATTCTGCGGCATTTGGTTTCTGAGAAAAATTTGTAAGTTGTGTTTTTGTTGTTTCATGTTCTTGTAAATAAAATGGTAATAGGATTTCATTTTGCATTTGAGTTGGTTGATAACTTTGTGTATTTATAGGATTTTGTGATTGAAATTTATTGTTATATGACATTGGGTTTTGTCTTGTTTTTCGTGTTTGTTTGTTTCGTGTTTTCGGTTCGAAAAGATCTGGTTGATAAATAGGATCTGGTTGATCAATATTCCAATTATTGTTTTGTTGATTTGTACTGAATCGTTGTTGATTTTGACTATAGTATTTTTCATCTTCTGAGTAATGTGGTTGATTCGTTTATTGAAGTTGGTAGTATATGTGTCGGCAGTTCAGCCGGGGGGGGGGGTGCTGACCGCCATGTATTATTATAAGCTATAGAGCATCCGGTCAGCACCCTATTAACAAAGGCTATAGATTTCCCAATGTATGAACATAGGGACTAGGTTTACCAATGTATTTAGATAGCAGGTTTCAGATGGTAAGTTTTTTTCGGGGCCCGAATTGCGCATGTATAGCGTATAGATTTGTCTATATATGAGAAATTCATTGTAGGGAATTAAGAACTCATTAGGATAGGGAATAGGATTACTAATGTATTGAAATAGAGAATGGTAAGGTTTCAGGTGGTAAGATGGTAAGTATCAAAAAAATTTCCACCCGATTTTGCTGATATTCCAGATTGTAAATTTTTTTTAATTGCAATGTAATATTTGTTACCCAAATGTAGCGTTTAGAAATAGTTTTCGGAAAAAAGGTTTATTAGAGAGAAAACATTAACTTACAGCATCGTATACAATTTTACTACATGATCTCGTTAAAATTTAGAGGTTTAGTATGTATTCCTTCACATTCAACTTCCCATTTAGGGTAAAAATAGCTCAGTTCTTTTTTAGTTTGTTCATAAAATCCGACTGCATGGTTAATCGATTTAAATCCTCTCTTAGTTGACTTCAAATTCACTGCCTCATCCAGTCAATACTTTGTCAGGGGGCCATCTCTAGAGTCTTCTAATGCGAATTTGTTCAGACTTTTTCTGCTAAACTCATAATTTGTAGCATAAGGTTTTACTACACAGGCATAACATTTCGGTGCATCTGAATTCCTCCTTGAGCAATCCAGGTTCTCTCTTGTCATGTTTTTTATGTTTAGAACACCAAGTACGGGGAAAAAGTTGTTTTTCGCGTCTGCTCTGTAATCATCTCGACACTCCTTGCTTCGTTTTTTAGTCCATTCTACTCGCTTGCTGAGAAGAATACAATCATCTAAATTTTCTTCGTCCAGAGCCAAATAGAGGGAAACTGTATCCATTTCGAGTTCTTCGAATTTGTTGACCTCGCAAAATTTATCAAAAAAATCATAATATTGCTCCAACATTCTCAACTTGGCATACTGTAGTAGAAAGAATCCTACTATAATTGGTTCACGATGCTCTATAGTAGATTTAAGAAGTTTCACTTCATACAAATCTTTAGCTACGATATTAAATCTCTTGATGAATTGGTTATTGATAGCTTTGTGTTTTTTTTTGTCTCCAAGGTATTTTGTCATTGTATGTTTTGATCTGTCCACTGGTTGATAGACGTGAGAACTATTTCCTATAAGTCTCATTGTTTAGGCTACTACGCCAGATAATGGATTTTCATCCGCCATTTTCACTCCCACTCCCACATTTCTTCTATAGAGTATCTTTTTCTCGAATGTATTCTTTTTGAAGCTCATCCATTTCTCTTTTTTTCTGGTTCCCTGTTTGATATCATCATCATTTAGGCTCGGTCTATCTTCTTCACAATATCAAAAATGGAAATAACAGCCCATTGTTTCAAAGACAATCTTACAATGGTTGCAATAATCATCAACACTAAAGCAATCTGTTTTTTTTCTGTGTTCCTGTAGTGTAGTAACTCTCAATTTTGCATTCAAGTCCGATTGCTTGAAAGTATGACTTGACCATATTTTCAAACGTTCGAACTCAATTTTGCCTTAGCCTTGACTTTGTTTCTTCATAGTAGTCCCATCTCGTATACAAACCTGTGGGCTTATCCTGACACATAGAATAAGGATAGAGTTGACTAGCATCAGTACCAACGATTAATTTACACAATTTGTATGGTTTTCGAATAAAAGTTTCGTTTGCTACTGTTTTCCTTGTGAAAACAATTGAGGGATCACCGGTCAAATCTTCCCGTATTTTTTCAAGCAGGTCACTCGAAAACAATGGGTAAAACTTTAGTCGGTTGACTTGTGTAGACAGGTATTTGCTAAATTAGGTAGTGTGCAGCCGAGCTTTAACATGTCTATCCTTTTATCCTTTTGTCATGACAAAATTCAATCATTTTCTGCATAGCTTCAAGGGTAGGAACCACATCCTTGTTGTTAGAATACTGTAGAAAATCGCGAAATGATTTCATATTTTCTTGTTCCGAGATAGATTTAAGGTAGTTTTACTTTTCCAATCCCGTAGGTTTTTTTAAGGCTTGCTCTTTAGTTAATCCAGTGTTGAGAAGTTTCTGAAAATAGTCATACTCTTTATCGAGAGGGTTGCTATTCTTCAGTTTGCTGTAGAAAGCATCATACGAGGGTAGTTGTTGTTCATCAAGCTTGTTGGGAGTGTCAAACCACTCGTATGGAAAGTATCCTTTCATCTCACTGTCTTTTTAAGCTTCCAGAAAAAAAAGTCGAAAGTAGTAGCTACACCCAAAAACTTCATAATGTCTAGAAGCTGAACACATCTAATTTTGAAGGAAACAAAGTCGTTTGCTTTCTTGATAATTGAAGGTTCAATTTCTTTTTCATTGATAAGGTAGGGAATGAGGTATGACTTAATCAGGTTTACATCATACCGACCCTTGTTGAATCCAAATTTTGGAAGAGTTTTGGTGTACCTCTCTAGATGTTGCATCAAGTCAATCAATTGAGTTTTTTGAATCCTGAGAAAGTGAGTGAATGCGTCTGTTTCTTCCTCTTCCTCAATACATTCGTCTTCGTACTCTCTTGTTTCAATCTTATTGAACCTGCCTTGTTCATTAAGGATGCTGAAAATGGTGTGTAGCCGTTTTTTGATATTATTTTCAATTTCCAGAAACTTTGATCGCATTTCGGCTTTATTTTTTTCCGCCAACAATTCCAAGCTCGCCACAAAGTCAATAATGAGATAATGAGGGGTGCTGGATCTTTGTCACACAAAATTATGGGTTTATGAAGTAAGTTCGATGAAATTGACACTGATATGGGTTCATGCTTCCCGATCCAAAATATTGTATCTGTCGGTTTTAGTTCTTCGGATGGCACACAGATTGATTCAAAGTCAAAAATAGCGACATTTTTGAATAATGTTTGTTCTTTGGTGTACTAAATATCGAACCAATCCAGTTTTTCAAACAACGTCTCTCGTAGAGTGTAAACATTTTTGGGGTAAATGTTTTTGATTTGGTCTTTAAATCGTGAAATTTAGAGATAGATTCAAAAATGTATCGCAAGTTGGGCATCGGAAGCATTTGATGAACTTATCGATGGTATTGACGTGAATAATGTGGTTGTTGTATCGTAGAAGTTTCACTGTATTCTCGTAATTACCGATACTGATTCGAGCTAACTCACCCACAAAATCTCCATCTTCAATGTCAATATCGTAGATAAAGATGTTTTTTCTCTACTACATCTTCAACATTTGGGAGATTATCCATCGAAACTCCACGAAATTGTTTCGGATCACAACCCGATTTTTCAAGAAAATTATTAAAAATCATGGAGGTGGTTCTGTCAAGACTAGTTGTTCCATATAAATTGTCATTGTATAAATGTTTGGTGTTTTGATTCGAAATCAAACAATTAACATGGTTATTCCTCAGAAGTGGTTCGGGAATCACTTCTTTGGGACATCCTATGGGTACGTTTTGGAGTAAGGCAGCAAAAATGGTCACATTTGTGATCAACCTGAATCGCCATTTCGTATTTTGTCTCTCTTGTGTACAAACTTCAATGATATCTTGCTTATTGACCTTGTTCTTTATAGTCGTCAAGTCTGCTTTAGTACAAAGCAACATAGACTTATCAAAGAGTGTGTTATTTTCATGAGCGTAGAAGTAATGATAATTGCCGGTTTCTATATTACGTAAACAAATCCCAAAGCAATGTTGTTTTTTGCTGCACAATCAATTTTTTCAAAGATTTGATCCAGTCATTCAATAACTAGATTAGGATCTTGTTTTGAAAGTTGAAAATTGAACACCTTGTGGCGTCCATTTTCTATCCCGGTATCTGTCAAGAAGTGTTGACAGGCATTCAACTCATCTCGAAGCTGATCACTATCCTCCTCGTTTTCTAAGATTTTATTGAAATCAGCAACAGAATCTCTCGTTTTCCTCGCTTTCAACCCGTGATCTTTCTCGCGATGTTGTTGAAGTGAATGATTGCTTGGAAATTATTTCTCAAACGATACACTCTTTGTTGACTTTGAGGTTGACTTAACGTGATTGTTGCTCGTATGGAACTTCATTTCTTGCTGGTTGTAACTACAATAATTACATTCTGGACAAGAAATAACTCCGCGCAGGCAACTCTTGCAATGTAGAGCCGCATCGGACCTACTGTACTCTTTACCACAGTCCTCTCATTTCACTTTATCATTCCTGAATAGTGCCGGCATCTGAAAAAGTGGAGATTCAGCTTGTAGCAAAATTAAATAAAAGTACATGGTACCTACAAAAATGTGAGATTTAAAAAGTCCCAAAAAATTATTAGATTATTTATCGTTACTTTCAATTGTTCAGAGACTTGAAAATAATTTCAAGTAGTTATACAAAGTATAGAGCGATTGCTTTCAACGTAATGAAAATCAGAATGAAATGAGTTTTATTTACTATTAGTTAGAGAAAATCAATCAATCGGAATTGAGTTTTCTTTTATTTATCACTGTTTGTTGGAAGTCAATTAATCAGAATCGAGCATTTTCTGAAAGCGAACTGTTTAATTTTATTTTTGAAAAAAGTTCACTCATTTTTGAAAAATGTCTATCAAAAGCTATCTGAATTTCTTCGAGTAACTTTACGATTGATTTTCTTATTGATGAAATGGATGTTGACTCTTACTTTTTTAAATAATTTTTTGGACGTTTTTACTGTACAAATTAGAGTTATCCGACTAAGTAAAAGTCTCTTCAGAAAAACTTACTCAATCAATGAGTTTTCTTTTGATCCAGATATTGCGTATCAAAGTTTTAAACTTACGGCTAAATTACACCTCACAAGAAAAAAATTTTTGTTTATTCTCGAAAATTTGAAAATAATCAAAAAATCGTATGATAATATAACGAAAACTCTTTTTAACCCCTACCCAATAACCAATTTTGTAAAAAAATCCCAGCAAAGTTCTTTAGTCCTTCATTTCTATAAGGATTTTCATAGTTCAAAATTCTGCTTGATTCGGTTTGGAATCAGATTTCTAGAGGTTTGCTTTGAGAAACTTTGAGTTATCCTCCCAAACTTAGATCAAAATAAAACAATTGACCATCTACTCAAAAATCAGCAATTTCTCATTGGTTACATACAAAAAACTCAACAAACTTGATAAAAAAACTTTTGGAAATGCTACTTGTTTGCTATTCTTTTGTTACTTATCTCGCAATATTTCTTATTCTTACAGCAATTAACTTTTGGTCATTTATTTTTGTGTATATTTTTATTTATTTGGGAGATTTAAGTCCTTAAAAGGTAAACTTTTCTCTGATTGGATACGACAACTAGAACAAAAATAAACATTTTTGTGATTGGAAACGACAATGTCTAAAATGGTGCTTTGTTTCCGATTGGACACGACTTTTATCCAAGAATTCCTTAAAAGGAAGCTGTAATCTGATTGGACGCGACTATAACCCAAATAAGGAAAATTAATTTTGATTGGTTAAACCCACACACTCGAGTTGAAGATACCCCTAACTCCTAACTAAAATTCATTTTATTTTCAACTGAAAAACCGTCAACTACCTCCTCTTTTAGCTCTAAACATCTTAATTTCAACTTACCTTCCATCAATTACCTCCACGCAGCTCTAAATCATTTTTGTTTTTACTCTTTTACTCAACATATTGCTCAAAATGATCTTCTGAGTGCAAAACAGCAACCTCATGTATTCTGTAGAGTTTTCTACTAATCTAGTACAAATTCAAGTGCGAGAAACAGTCTCTGAAGTTTTTCTGGCACGAATGGATGTCCCAATCCAAGTCTGGCACATGGTGAAAGTGATGCGAAGGGATTTCAACGAGCATCATATGACACGAGTACCCATGACAGAGAACCAACTTGAAGAAAAGCAAATGATGGAGGAAGTTTCTTAGCATGTGGGAAAGAACTACCCCGAGATTCCTGACTCAAGATTTGTGGCTCAACCAGTCGAAGACTTCCTCTTTCCTTGGGAGGAAGCAGGATCAGCCGAAATCCACATCACAATCAATGAAGATGAGGGTTTCTCAGAAACAATGACGCCTCAAAACACCCCTCCACAACAAGCACCAGCGATGGAGCCTCGTCCAGCTCTGCGTTCTATAGACAGACTCCAGAACTCTTCTGCTGCTCGACAGCTCTTCGATTAATTTTTTCTGTAACTAATAATTGTTTGTTAATGATTTCGTTTTTTTTTGTAATTAATTAATTTCTTCAATTTCATTTTAATTATGAGAAAAGAGGAGAAGTACCGGATAAATCATTGAAAAACAATTAGAACTTAATTTAGTGCTTCGAACTCGCACATATGTTAAGGAACTTGAACATTTTTTGCACACAAATTATAGAAAAGAAAATAAAAGAAAAAAATTTGTACAAAAGTAAGAAATTATCTAATGGTTTTTGCATTTTGTCAAAATATTCACACACTTTTAGCACTTTGTAGAAAAAATTCAAAACAAGTTTTGCGGTTTTCTCAAAAATAGTAAAACACTTTTCGAATCTTGTCAAAAAAAATGAAACACTTTTCACATTTTGTCGAAAAGAGAAACACTTTTCGCATTTTGTCGAAAAAGGGAAACACTTTTCGCATTTTGTCAAAAAAATTGAAACATTTTTTGCAACTTGTTAAATAAATTGAAACGTTTTTTGCAACTTGTTGAAAATCAAAAGAAACATTACATCTTTCTGACATGTTTGAAAAACTTTTTCCCAATTTCTTTTTAACGGTGAGTTTTTTTTCTTTTTCAAAATTTTTTGTAATTTCGTAAACATGAGAGAAAGTCATTTTCATAATTTGAGTTTTGTACTTTACGAACTCTTTCCACAAAAGCTGAACCGAAAGATGACCAATCAGAAGTCTGTGGAATTACATTTTTGCAAAGAACAGTAAGAATTGTGGGTAGAGACACAAAAGTTTTTGGTTACTATATATTTTTCGTAAAAATCACTGGAAATAGAAATAAATAACGATTTTTGACAATAATCTGAACAAATTGGGAAGAGCTTGGCACATAGCTGCAGCCATCTGGAACAATGATTTTTGCTGAGAATTTTGGATTTTTATAGGAACACTGACACGTACACAGTTCCATATTTGGAAACTTCACTCAAAAGTTCAATTATAGTTCAATTTCCTTTTATGGTTAATTGAAAGACTCATATTGTTTATTTCCATTTTCTTTTAATCTGAAAATCGTTTCTGTCAATTCTCTTCATCTGATCAGTCTGTTCTCCTATTGAAAGATGTACTCAAAAAAAGACACTAGTCCCAATTAAATTGACTCTTACTTTTTAAAATAATTTTTTGGACGTTTTTACTGAACAAATTAGAGTTATCCGACTAAGTAAAAGTCTCTTCAGAGAAACTTACTCAATCCAAGAGTTTTCTTTTGATCCAGATATTGCGTATCAACGTTTTAAACTTACGGCTAAATTACACCTCACAAGGAAAGAAATTTTGTTTATTCTCGAAAAATTGAAATTAATCAAAAAATCGTATGATAATATAACGAAAACTCTTTTTATCCCCTACCCAAAACCCAATTTTGTAAGAAAATCCCAGCAAAGTTCTTTATTCCTTCAATTCTATAAGGATTTTCAAAGTTCAAAATCCTGCTTGATTCGGTTTGGAATCAGATTTTCAGAGGTTTGCTTTGAGAAACTTTGAGTTATCCTCTCAAACTTAGATCAAAATAAAACAATTGACCATCTTCTCAAAAATCAGCAATTTCTCATTGGTTACATACAAAAAACTCAACTAACTTGATAAAAAAACTTTTGGAAATGCTACTTGTTTGCTATTCTTTTGTTACTTATCTCGCAATATTTCTTATTCTTACAGCAATTAACTTTTGGTCATTTATTTTTGTGTGTATTTTTATTTATTTGGGAGATTTAAGTCCTTAAAAGGTAAACTTTTCTCTGATTGGATACGACAACTAGAACAAAAATAAACATTTTTGTGATTGGAAACGACAATGCCTAAAATGGTGCTTTGTTTCCGATTGGACACGACTTTTATCCAAGAATTCCTTAAAAGGAAGCTGTAATCTGATTGGACGCGACTATAACCCAAATAAGGAAAATTAATTCTGATTGGTTAAACCCACACACTCGAGTTGAAGATACCCCTAACTCCTAACTAAAATTCATTTTATTTTCAACTAAAAAACCTTCAACTACCTACTCTTTTAGCTCTAAATATCTTAATTTCAACTTACCTTCCATCAATTACCTCCACGCAGCTCTAAATCATTTTTGTTTTTACTCTTTTACACAACATATTGCTCAAAATGATCTTCTGAGTGCAAAACAGCAACCTCATGTATTCTGTAGAGTTTTCTACTGATCTAGTACAAATTCAAGTGCGAGAAACAGTCTCTGAAGTTTTTCTGGCACGAATGGATGTCCCAATCCAAGTCTGGCACTTGGTGAAAGTGATGCGAAGGGATTTCAACGAGCATCATATGACACGAGTACCCATGACGGAGAACCAACTTGAAGAAAAGCAAATGATGGAGGAAGTTTCTTAGCATGTGGGAAAGAACTACCCCGAGATTCCTGACTCAAGATTTGTAGCTCAACCAGTCGAAGACTTCCTCTTTCCTTGGGAGGAAGCAGGATCAGCCGAAATCTACATCACAATCAATGAAGATGAGGGTTTCTCAGAAACAATGACGCCTCAAAACACCCCTCCTCAACAAGCACCAGCGATGGAGCCTCGTCCAGCTCTGCGTTCTATAGACAGACTCCAGAACTCTTCTGCTGCTCGACAGCTCTTCGATTAAACTTTTCTGTAACTAATAATTGTTTGTTAATGATTTCGTTTTTTTTGTAATTAATTAATTTCTTCAATTTCATTTTAATTATGAGAAAAGAGGAGAAGTACCGGATAAATCATTGAAAAACAATTAGAACTTAATTTAGTGCTTCGAACTCGCACATATATTAAGGAACTTGAACATTTTTTGCACACAAATTATAGAAAAGAAAATAAAAGAAAATTTGTACAAAAGTAAGAAATTATCTAATGGTTTTTGCATGTTGTCAAAATATTCACACACTTTTAGCACTTTGTGGAAAAAATTCAAAACAATTTTTGCGGTTTTCTCAAAAATAGTAAAACACTTATCGAATCTTGTCAAAAAAAATGAAACACTTTTCACATTTTGTCGAAAAGAGAAACACTTTTCGCATTTTGTCGAAAAAGGGAAACACTTTTCGCATTTTGTCAAAAAAATGAAACATTTTTTGCAACTTGTTAAATAAATTGAAACAGTTTTTGCAACTTGTTGAAAATCAAAAGAAACATTACATCTTTCTGACATGTTTGAAAAACTTTTTCCCAATTTCTTTTTAACGGTGAGTTTTTTTTTCTTTTTCAAAATTTGAGTTTTGTACTTTACGAACTCTTTCCACAAAAGCTGAACCGAAAGATGACCAATCAGAAGTCTGTGGAATTACATTTTTGCAAAGAACAGTAAGAATTGTGGGTAGAGACACAAAAGTTTTTGCTTACTATATATTTTTCGTAAAAATCACTGGAAATAGAAATAAATAACGATTTTTGACAATAATCTGAACAAATTGGGAAGAGCTTGGCACATAGCTGCAGCCATCTGGAACAATGATTTTTGCTGAGAATTTTGGATTTTTATAGGAACACTGACACGTACACAGTTCCATATTTGGAAACTTCACTCAAAAGTTCAATTATAGTTCAATTTCCTTTTATGGTTAATTGAAAGACTCATTTTGTTTATTTCCATTTTCTTTTATTCTGAAAATTGTTTCTGTCAATTCTCTTCATCTGATCAGTCTGTTCTCCTATTGAAAGATGTACTCAAGAAAAGATACTAGTCCCAATTAAATTGACTCTTACTTTTTTAAATAATTTTTTGAACGTTTTTACTGTACAAATTAGAGTTATCCGACTAAGTAAAAGTCTCTTCAGAGAAACTTACTCAATCAAAGAGTTTTCTTTTGATCCAGATATTGCGTATCAAAGTTTTAAACTTACGGCTAAATTACACCTCACAAGGGAAGAAATTTTGTTTATTCTCGAAAATTTGAAATTAATCAAAAAATCGTATGATAATATAACGAAAACTCTTTTTATCCCCTACCCAATAACCAATTTTGTAAAAAAATCCCAGCAAAGTTCTTTTTTCCTTCATTTCTATAAAGATTTTCAAAGTTCAAAATCCTGCTTGATTCGGTTTGGAATCAGATTTCCAGAGGTTTGCTTTGAGAAACTTTGAGTTATCCTCCCAAACTTAGATCAAAATAAAACAATTGACCATCTACTCAAAAATCAGCAATTTCTCATTGGTTACATACAAAAAACTCAACTAACTTGATAAAAAAACTTTTGGAAATGCTTCTTGTTTGCTATTCTTTTGTTACTTATCTCGCAATATTTCTTATTCTTACAGCAATTAACTTTTGGTCATTTATTTTTGTGTATATTTTTATTTATTTGGGAAATTTAAGTCCTTAAAAAGTAAACTTTTTTCTGATTGGATACGACAACTAGAACAAAAATTAACATTTTTGTGATTGGAAACGACAATGCCTAAAATGGTGCTTTGTTTCCGATTGGACACGATTTTATCCAAGGAGACTTTATGTTTTCTGAGAACTGTGGATTGTGGATTTGTGGATTTTTATAGGAACTCAAGAAAAAATTTAGAAAGAACTTCAATGTACAATAATTTAGGATATTTATGTTTTGTCTTGAAATGTAAATTTTTATCCTCAAAACTGTTTTTCTTTGAGTATTCTCGTTGAGCAGTATGAGTTGAAATATTGGTTTTTCAAGAAATTTACTCTTAAAACTTCAAAAAAAATTGGGACTTTTTCATATTGTTCTTGAAGAAAGGTCCGAAAAAAACTCACTAACAATTTTAGAATCTCAAATTATACCAAACTTGCAAAAATTGGAAGTAGACTTACAAATATCTCATTTTGAGTGGATTCTGCATAATGGTAGAAGATAAACTCACATAGGATACAGATCCAAAACCAAAAAAAAAGAATTTATAGACTCTCGTAGAAATGGAAATCAATGGAAAAATAATCAATCCTTACAACTACAAAAAAAAGAATATGATAAGCTACTCGATACACTTCCTTCATTACAAGAGACATTCAAAAAATTTTGCATTATTATTGACGAATGCACTGTTAGAAATGAACGTACAGAAATTGAATGAAATTCTAAGAATTTTTGAGTTAAAAAAGCAAGATTTTTTGTCAAATATGTAATGAAAAAACTTACTTCTTTGTACCCGTATTGTTTTGGACCCGGACATAAATTTGAATGGAATGGACTAAAAAATTTTTTTGAGTCTAATTGGATACGGAAATTCCTGCGTGGATTTTTTTTTGCAAACTCCAAAATCTTTAGATTACATGCAATTCTACATGAATCTGCTAGATCTGTGAAATCTACAACGAGTAAAGCACCTGGGTATTGTTAAGTTGCACCTAGTCTCCCCAGTTCAGGCTTTGTTGGTCAAATTTTCTGTTTATTTGTAAAAAAAATTTGCTTCATCAGTATATGCATTGTTTGATTGTGAATCATTTCAACCAAAAATCTCCAGAGAAAACATTTAACAGAATGAGTCAGCAGGTTGTTTTGGATTTTGATTGTATTGAAAACAATATAGCGAAAGAGTTATATTTCTTATAAGGATGGACAAACTGTAGGATATCCCTTTCTTCCTCCCAAAAATTTCTAAGCAACATTCCAATCATCTTGGTGTACAAAGCATGTTCATGGAATCAGTTGAAGTTGAACTTGAAAAAATGTTGAAAAATATAGAAGCCACAGAAACGGAATTTTTTGCAAAAGATTATGAAAAATCTAAGATTCTGTCAAAAATTTTGGAAACAAAACTACGCTTGCCCTAAAAATCAGTTACTGATATTCAAAGATGAGGAATATGATCAGAGGTGTAGCAACTACCCATTTCATCATGCAAAAACTCTTCACTGTGCAGAAAGAAAAAAATATTTGCATAAGGAACATGGACTCGATGATTTTTTAACAAATTGTAAATCATAATAATATTAAAGTACTACCTTTTTCAAACTTTAGTTAATTTTCATTGTCAACTTTATCTTTTTAGATTTAAGATGCTCGACCAATGTCCGTAAATTTAGGAAATTTTTTTTTCTTGAAGAAAATCATGAACGAAATCATGGAAATTGTTTGGACGTACATGTAATGGATCTCTTTCAGTTTTTTTTGGTGACAATTTTTTGTTATAGTTTTGATGCTAGTATGTGCAATCGTTCGAAATATGCCATCCACAACATGTGAAGAAACAACACTTTGGGTAGCTATCTTATCAAGTACAGTCGGTTATATTCTACCTTCTCCAAAGCTATGAATAAAATAATATCTGACAATAAACGAATTTTTATTTCCCTAGTTGGACCAAGTGGATCTAGAAAGTCTCATTTTATTTTTGGTTGGTTGAAAATGGTACTTTTCAACCAGCGTTTGACAAAACGTTTTATGTTTATCAACATTATCAACCTCTTTATAGTCAAATACAAAGAAAAAACCTTAGATCTTTCCAATAACGGAACTGAGTATCTGCTTATATTTGATGATTACGTTGAAGAAAATTCAAACTCCAAACAATTTGTAAAAATTGCCACTGCTGGGAGACACAAGGAACTGAATACAGTTCACATCAAATATAATTTATTTCATCAAAGCAAATTAGGAAGAGGTGCAGAATTACAAAATACACGCATAGTGTTGTTCAAGTCGCTGGCGGATGTTTAATAAAGCAATACTTTAAGTTAACAACTAGGTGTAGGATCTCAATTGAAAGAGTGGTATCAAGATGCAACATCTGTTCCTTATAGTTATTTACTTATTGATTTAACACCAAAAACAGTTGATTCACTTAGGTAATGATCTAATAGTGGTTCAGTTCCAACACATTTATACTTACCAGCTGGAATAGAGACAGAATTGATGAACGATGAGTAAACAATACGTCTCGTTTCTCCCAATATTTCAAAAAATTTCCCTACGGCTTCTGAATTGTCGGAAAGATTTCATTCAGTTTCTGAGCGAGTGCTTAGTAAACTTATTCAGAGGAGAGCTTCGAGATCTTCGGAAAGAAGAAGTAGTAAATGTCGAATAAAAATTTCAGAACTATCACAAAAAAGAACTCCTTTACACAAAAAACAAGATTATTTTAAGTTCAATTAAAGGGTTACAGCTGATACCTATCACCACGCCTTTTGTCATTAAACGATTGACATAGTATGGAACAGTTTGTTTTAATTCCATACTCAGTTTATCGATCACAAAGTTTACTTCCAAGAAAACAAAACTTCAAATTAAAGCCAGAAAAAGAGGAGGTTGTACCGAAAACTTTTGATTCTGTTTACAGTGCTGTAAATCCGAGCAACAATAAGCACCTCTTTGATTTAATTTTGATTTCTCCTAGAATTAAACTCAGCCAGTCCGACAATATTAGATTACATAATCGAGATACAAAAGAATCTATTGTAGACTTTGTGTGTGCTCTAAAGCGAAAAAACACCGATTTTCCAGATATTTATTTTACTTTTTTGAAAGCAACTCAACTTCCTCCTAAACTTGTTATTAACAAGTATGCCAAAGCAAAAGACAAAGGAACTTGGATCCCTTTCCAAATCTGAAAAGGTAAGACTAAGCACATTGTATTCTAGGGGCAGACCTGGGTACGGTTCTATTCAAAACTTGAGTAAAGCGAGTGTCTTATCGAAAAAAAAAGTAGACAAGTTTTTACAAACCAAGACATCGTATACAAAATTTGGTCCATCAATCAGGCGTTTCCGAAGACTTCAAGCTTTTTCTAAATATATCAATGAAATTTGGTGTATGGAATTGGCTTTTGTAGACAAGTTAACTAGTTAAAACAATGGAGTCAAGTAATCAACAGTTGCTGTTGATTTTTTTTCGAGATTGGTCAGAGTTCAAACAATGAAAACAAAGTATGCCAAAGAAACTTTACAAGTTTTCAGAAAATTGATTTCTCGAAAAAAACTCCTGATAAACTGTGGGTTGATAAGGGAACAGAATATGGGTGAACTTTTGCAAGAAGAAAGACATTGAAGTTTACTCAACAATGAGTGGAACAAAAGCTGCATTTGCAGAGAGAGCAATTCAGTCTTTAAAACATATAATGTATCGTTACAAGGAAAATCTTGGTGAAAAACTTGTTCCCAATTTGCGGCAATTTGTTTCTTTATTGAACTGTCGCAAAAATCGATCAATCGAAAAATCTCCGCGAGATGTAAAAAATAGTGACTCTTATCAATTTTGTATAACAAATCGTTCATGAAATATACTAAATCAAAAATCAAAATTGGTGATAGACTTAGAATTTTGAAAAATGATAATCCGTTCCGAAAAGGATACAAACCAATTTTTGAAATTTTGGCAACATCTACAAAAAAACTTCCTGCATACATCATCAAAGATCTCGAAAAAAAAGAGATCTGGGAAAATTTTATGAGAAAGAGCTGAGAAATTGTTCAAATTAGAGGTAAGTCATTTTTTAAAATGAGTTTCTGTCGATCAGTTGTCATAGATTCTTTCACTATTGAGCTAGTCTCTAATGTTTCTTTTAATTGTTATCCGATCAATAGTCTGAATTCCTTTAAAAATGTTCTACCGGAACAAAAACATCCTAAAGGAGAATGGGAGGTTGCTATTTCAGAAATATCGTACCCTTCATTGTACCGAAACGTTACTGAGGGAAAGTTTACTTTCATAGAGGGGCGAAAAAGTCCTGAGGAAAAAAGAAAGATTCAACCGATGCATATTGAACCTGGATTGTATCGAAGTATTGTTGATATAGTTGTAGCCTTGAATGACAACGTTCGAAAGCGTATAGGCGCACAAAAAGGACTATAGCGGAAGTTATGTTCCAGTAGATACAATTACACAAACAGTTTCCATTCATTTACCTGAGGATCAATCAGTGCTTATAACTCAGAGTGCTGATATGAGTCACATTTTTGGTTGTGGATTGGAACAAAATCAGACAGGGGTTATAATGAAAGGTGATATGATAGAATATAAGATAGTAGGTGATACATAAACTCCTTCACTTCGTTGCTCTTCCTTTCATTTCCAAAGTAAAAAAATGGAGACATAATATCTACAGGACAGTACATGAATTATCAATCCTTTTTGAGTCTAACTTTAAAAATTCATTAAAGAACTTTTTCGACAGCATAAAAACAGAACTCCTTTTGTGTCCGTACGAATTACACGAGTTGTTCTCTTGTTTCACAAGATTTCGGATAATCATTTTTGATTTATACTTCATACGAAACGGTTGTTCAAAATTCAGCTAAATTTCCTATTTTTTGTGGACATGCAAGACAGCGTGGAAGAGGTTTTGGTGCTCTTTCACAAACTCTTGGGAGAACTGCAATTCCCTTTATTAAAAAATATATAGTCCCAGCTGCAAAAAGAATCGGAGCAGATTTATTTGAAATTGCTGCTCCAGAGATTGGAGAAATTGTCAGTGGACGAAAAAACTCAAAACATTTACAAAAGATGTTGGAACAAAACAGTTCAAAAACAGTTGGGAGGTGGAAAAAAGAAATCCAAGCGTAGAAAAAGAAGAGCCATTTCTCGAAAAAGTAGTTCAAAAATCAGTCGCTCTCGCAAAGACATTTTGACAAGATAAAATGGACATAAATCAAAAGAGTCATTTTCCGTACGGAGCTTTTACAAATTCTTCTTTGGAGATTTTTGATAAAGTCCCAGTTTTGGAAACAATTATTTCATCTTACACTCAAGAAGTTTTTCCCAGTACTTCTCTTGATGAAAGCAGTTTTGAGTTTGATCTTGAGACCGACCGTAATTTTTTTTGGAATAAGTGATACCCACCTCCATTTAAATCTTCAATGATTCAAAGGAAGATTAATTGATGCTTTCAAAAAAATGCAGAACATAAAACAAAATCGGAGGAAGATTCAAATGAGGAACGATTTTGTTTTATGTTCTGCATTTTTTTGAAAGCATCAATTAACCTAACTTATGTAATGAATCTACTACATTCTCTATTCTCCAATTGTGAAGTTTGGTTTAATAACGCAATGGTTTACAACGCCAATGGAATATATCCTCATAAAGCAAAAATATCAACAGACAGTGAGTAATAAAGGAATACTTGCTTGTCACGGACATGGTTTTGAAGAATATCCGGGAGCATTTGATATGTATCCGTTTACTGATAGAACAAATTTTTTTAGGATCAGGGATAACTTTTTCACTTTCTGGCAGGCTGACCATTGACTTTTTTACTTGTGAAAAATTATTACTAGCAAAAACCAAAGCTCGAATTAAACTAATTGGAGCTAGACCTAATTTTTCACATGCTGTCTGAAAATCCAAATGATAATCTGAAAATTGTTGATTGTTCAGTGTTTACTAGAAAAATTTTAGTAGCTGAACCTAATCATCAATACTTGCAAAGAAATCTGGAAAGGGAACCTGCTCACTACAGTTACATGGAAACAATTAGCAAGAACCTTTATAATTCCATCTCAAAACCAGTATATTCAGAAAAATGTTTTCAATAATGCCCTAATCAGAAGAGTAGCTGTTACAATGAATTTAAAATCAGCTGTTGCGGGATCTTTTCATAAAAATATTTTCAATATCATTAATTTCATTTGAGAGAGCTTAGAATAACTCAATAAGGAAGAGCAATTATTTCATTAGATACAACTTTCCCTTGTCGCCCTAATGTTACAATAATGAAAGCAATGCAATTTAACGAAGATTTACCAACTCTTCCTATGGAAGATTTTCAAAATCACCATATTCTAGTGTTCGACTTGACATCACTACAGGATGCAGCTGAACAGTTGCATTATCGAGAACTTAGTGGAGAAAGCTTGAGATTAGAAAAGTGTTTCCAATTTCCCTTGGAGCAAGTAACGGAAGTGATATTCGTGGGAGAAAGACTATCAAACATTCAAAATGACAAATTCGGAACAGTCGCTAAAAAAGTGTAGTTTTTTTGAATTTTTAGGTTCCTACAAAAATATTGTAACTTTTTTGGGACTTTTCTTTGTTATCGTCTCTATACTATATATTTTCTTTTTTTTTCAGATCTAAAGCTCCAGAAAAAATAGAGAAGGAATGCTGTTTAGATGAAAACCTGAGACATTTCTTCAACCTAGACTGTAAAACAAAGTTCAATAAACTTTGCCCACTACATAAGGCTTGTGTATGGGACTTTTTTATTTTAATTCCTAAATGTGTGTCATTAAGTCATTAACTTTTCCCTTTTTATCCTAAAGTACACTATCAAGCTATCAATTTCCGTTTTTAGATGTAAATCAGCCTGCAATTGCACAGATGGAAAATTTTTCCCTTCTGCAGTTTATTGAAAAAATTTCTGAGCTCAGGTTCAAGTACATTTGATCACACTCTTCTGATACAGTACCTCAACTAACAAAATACTCTTTTGAAATTATTAACTCAGCCCAGGCAATGGTAGAAGAGAACACTGGATCATGATTGCTCGACTGGATAAAAGTTACTACATTGCTGACTCGTTGGGTAGAAAGAGATCAACACACGCATTTTTAAGCTACAAAAAATGATAATTTGTGTGGATTTTACGCAATTTATTCAGCATTTCTGTTGTTTAAATTCCTCAAAAAGAACTTGAATTTTATTCATGATGTGCATGTTTTCATTTTCATCAGCAGTTTTAAGTGTAAATTTATGCGGTGATTTTACTATACGATGATGTGAATTGTTTATTTATTTGTAATTCAACTCTTTGAATTCTTTAATTTTTTTGAACGAAAATTATCTTAGCAACTAACCTTTTAGTGAGAAACACGGAAAATGATGATAGAATATGGATTTTTTAGTCCCACAATTAAAAGAGTTATGTTAAAAGAATAGCTAAATTTACGAAAATTGTAACCAACTTCAAATAAACTGTATTATCTTCTTAAAAGTTTACTCTGAGAAAGATTGAAAAACTTTGTTACAAAAAAATCAGACACAAAAAAAGTATGAAACTATATTTTTCTCAGTGTAAATTTTTACCCGGGTAGAGCAATTGGCAAATTTGGATGATAATTTTTGGAAAATTTCAGAAGTTTTTAAATTTTTTTGAAAAAGATTAAAGACAAAGTGATAGAAGAGAACTGGAACTAATTGTATTAGAATAAATAAACCAGTTGAGGTAAAAAACAGAACTAGATAAAAACATCTGATTGGTCGAAACTTAAAAATTTCTGCATTTTAATATCTTAATTCCAATGAAAAATTCATGCAATTTCGATTGGAGGAATATCAATTTTTATGAAAATTAAATTTTAATCTCTCAAGAAATAAATTTACGCTTCATTATCTCTAACGGGAACTGCTTATATGAATCTGTCATATGATTGTGGGATAATTATGTGAAAAAAAAGAAAAATTAAGACATAAAATTGAAAAATATAATGGAGCTGTCATCCGTTCTCCAGATAACCTGGGGAATAAAAAATTAAGTGGGATATAAAAGTAATCAACCGTGAGGAGCTGTCAAGATTCCCCTGATATCCCGTGGAGCGGAATGATTAACCTGTCAAAGATAATCCCCTCTTGACAATTTTCCCCAGATAACCTGAGGGAATATAAGTTAGATGAAATAAATATTTAAAAAATTCTTCCGAGAAAAAAATTTTCTGTGATATATTAGTTTTTGATCCCATACTCTAAAATGAAACTTAACTTTTCTCGAAATTTATCAACTGACACCTTTTGTAAGTTTTGTAAGACAAGATGGCCCTAACAGATCACAAATCGTAGAGGTAAGCTAAGAAACGCAAAAATTGGCAAACTCGAGCTCCAAAAACTTGGGCACCAAAATTTTTTTGAAACTTACCATCTTACCATCTGAAACTTTACCGTTCCTTATTTTAATACAATAGGAATCCTATCCCTTAACCTAATGAGTTTTTAATTCCCTACCATGAATTTCTTATATATAAGGAAATCTATACGCTATACATGGGAAATTCGGGCGCCGATAAAACTTACCATCTGAAACCTGCTATCTTAATACATTGGGAAACCTAATCCCTATCTCAATACGTTTGAAATCTATAGCCTATGTTAATACATGGGGTGCTGACCGGATGCTCTATAGCCTATGATAATACATGGCGGTCAGCAACCCCTCGCGGCTGAACTGCTCCAATATATACTACTGGTGTTTATTTATCATGTTTTTATTTTGCTGGAAAAATGGATAATATTCGCTACGATCCAATGTAGCTCGTGGTTGATTGTTAAAAACTACTGTGTGAGAGGCTTGTTGCGGTACGTTTTGATTGTAGTTGTGTGCTTGTGATTGGCTTCGACTGTTCATATAGGGGGGTGTTGTTATTTTGGTTTTTTTTAAAAAAGGTTATAGTTATGGTCCGAAAAGTTGCCTCTATTAGACGTTTTTTGTTTATTTGTTTGTCTTGATGTCCAAACTGGTTTAAACGTTCGATAATCCATTTGTCAGTACTTCGAAATAACGGATAATTTTACTCTGGATGGTATAGTTGTTTGCGGAAAGGCTGTATTTTTGTTTTTTGGAGTTGTGAGTGTAGGATGAACGCGGAAGGGCTTTGTTGCGTTGTTGCTCGCGTTGTTTCGACAATTTCTTTGTTAGCGAAAAGTGATGGAGTTTGATTTTTTCTATGTTGAAGAATTTTGTTCTATTCAAATTTTCTTGTGTATTAATGAATGTAGAGTTTAAGCTTTTTTTCCCTGTTATGTCAGTGAACAGTGCATTATAATTTAAAGGTCTTGCATCAATAGTAAGTGGAGTTATTCTAACGTAGTCTTTATTGATGGAAATGGTGGTGATTGCTTGACTTGATTTACCAATTGATATGTTAATAAATAATGGATGAGATCAATCAGGGTCCCAAACATAATTTGTTTCATCTGCTAATACAGTTTCATTGTCTGAGTTTTGCGATCGAAAACTTTTTCTTGATAGTGCTATGATATCAATGTTATGGACAAAATAATCAATTATTAACCATGCTAGTATCTTCTGTAGATCATGTTCAACTACTGAGGTTTTCAAAAAAGTTTAACAAAGTTTCAAAGGTTGTATTTAAAATCTTTGAGAAAATAGAGACTTGTCTTACAGTTGAATAGATTGAAAAAACATCGTTTGTGAAAATTGAATTTGCTCTTTGTGCATTTTGGTGTTGTATTTTTTTTTACTGTAGTCTGTGAAACTTTCGAGAATTCTATATCGTCTGTTTGCATTTGATGTGTAATGTGATTTTGTTTTGGTGATACAATTTCAATTGTGAATATACCGTAGTGTGATGTGATATTACATATAATTTTGAGATAGTGGTCAAGGGTTTGTCCTTTTATTCTTACTTCAAGAATTTTTTGTTTACATGGACTATTTCTTTTTTCAAAAAAAATTTACAATTAAGTTGTACAAAAACTGTACTCGTCCTCGGGCGGAATCTATTTGTGTTTTATGAAAATTGGGAGTATCAAAATATCATCAAAATTTACGTTGAGTTCGATCATGATTTTTATTATAAAACTGTTAGTGTGTAACTTTCAACATGTCTTATTGGTTGATTCCGATTATATAGACGTATTGATTTGCTGATTAATGACTTTTTTATTTGCGTTTTCCTTTAATTGATGATGGTGTTGTAGTTTTTGAGTCAGAAAAATGTATTTGGTCGTCTATCGGATTGTTTTTATCAATTGAATTTTTCAAGTTTTGAAGTTCCACTAATGTGTTTGTTTCTGATTCTGAGACTGCATTTCGTCGTTTTGAAATTCGTATTTTGATAATTTGCTTTTGTTTTGTTTTATTTGTCTATTTTCGTGTTTGTCTTTTTGACCTCATCTGTCCTTTTGTTTGTCTGTGTGATGTGATTACCAGGCCGTATATTTTGTTTATAACTAAACAATTATGCCGTACGATTGTTTGTTTACTGCCTAGATTATCTCCTGACATGACTTTAGGATGATGGATGCTTTTTTGGGGTTGTATTTTTTTTCCTAAACTGTTAGTTCTTACGTTTTTTGTGTGGTTATCTTATCTTGGGGCATAAATTGTCGTGGTAAACGGGTTGGAGAGAGAGTATATCAATTCGTGAGAATGATGTTTTTTTTTTCTCGTGAATAAGTTTTAATCTATGAGTTACCTACTCAATCTTAACTAGGGGTTGTGATTTTGTGATCAAAGGTTAGATAATTGTAAATCAACCCACAAGGTTCAAGTATAATAGGAACACAATTAGATAGTTAGATACTGTTTTATTATTTACTAATTTGTTAAGGGTTTTAGCCTTGGTCATCTAAGAGGAAGGGCTCAAGTGAAAGACGAGTAACCGAAGTTCATCACTCTTTAGCTTAATTGAAATTGTTAGTTTCTTAAAACTTTCTATTAATCCTGGGTAGTTTATAAGGGTTGGGTAGTGAATCGACATTTGAGGTCGTTAGACACTTTTTGAAATTATGGGAAGGGGAGAAAAAAGTTGTTCTGATTTGATCCAAGGAAAGCCTTGATGATCAGTAATAAAATAAGTTAAATTAAGGTTTGAAAATAAAGATCCAAGGGAAGCTTTGATGATCTGTTTATGAAAGCAGGATATCCAAAGCAAGGATAAGCCTTGATAAATTTTTATTCAGAAGTTTTGAGGTTAAGAAAAAAAAAGTTAAGGTTTTGATGATATTTGTTTCTTGAGTTTTGCTGTTATGTTTTAGGCGATGAAGCTGGGACGAGGAAAATCAGATAGTTAATTTAAAAATTTAACAGTGATTTATAATACTAAATAATTTTTGTATGTTGTATTAAAAACAATTTTATTAAATTTTTTGGTTTACTGCAGATTTTGGGGGAAAGGCTCTTTTTATCAGTCGTTTTTGTATAGATACGGTAAGGTTGTTGAAGAAATTTCCTCAAAATATTTCAAGTCAGATAATGAAAATTTGAATTTACTGCATAAAGTACTCTAAATACAAAAGTATGTTCCGGTTTCCGTCGTACTATCATGTAGCAGAGTGGTCCGATTCCTGATTGTTTTTCACGCCACGATCTTGGTCTTCTTGCAATACCTGGTATTTTTTGTATTGTTTGGAAAATTGGCGTTACTTTATTGAGACGTAGAGACATTTCTATTAATTTATCTATTGCGTCTAACATTTTTGCAATTTTGCAATTTTTTAATTCCAAGTTATTTTGTCTAAATCTAAGTTAGTTAAGGTCTTCTTCGAGATTTTTGGTCGCACCAGATGAGTTATGACCTTTTGGGTTTACTCATTGAGTAATTTCAGATAAGGTATACCATCTGCTCGTCATCTTATTATCGACCGGATAGATTCGTACAATTTTTTAGTTTAATACCGATCTTTATCTTACTCTTATATCTCCTAGTCTCAATAGATCTAGTAAAAACTGGTTTATGCGAGTTAGTTCTTGGAGTTTATCCAGAAGGAGAACAACTGTATTCAAATTTTTATTCAAATTGTTGTGGTGCTGTAACGACAAGTAGTTTCAGCACTTACAAATAAGTGTCAATGTTAGAGATGGAATATGATTGGTCAGTTAGTAACATTTTATAGTGATAAGTTACCAATAAAATAGTTGGTTTTTAAATACTAGTTTAGAACTGGTTCCAACATCTCAACTTATCAAATTGAATAACTCAGCTCTGTCTATAAAGTTAGGTTACGCCAGCGGAACTTACACTTAAGGCACCATCAACTACTATACAACCAACACCGCTTTATCATAATATTCTTAATCAGTTTATTGTTGACCGAATTATTGACGTATTACATAAAATACGTATTATATAAAATATAATTTTTATGTGAAATATTATACAAAAATTATTTAAATGTATGTGTCGCGTTATTCACAAGAAAATGATTAAATTAACATTGCTGATTGGAATCAGGGTTTCATAAAAATCATTTCAAACCCACTCAAGGTGCCAAAAATGGAGCTCAGAAACTTTCATCTCCGATCAGTTTTCGGTAAATTGTTTGTGGTTTAAACAGTTCACTTTAAAAAAAAATTTGCATGCACCACGTCTAAAATAGACAGCCCAAAACTTTAGGTGCAGTTGCGTCAATGTGGGTTGATTTTAATTGCTGATGACAAAATGGGTAATGCTGTGAAGAATAATTCAAACCCATTGCAGTGTTTGAAGAAACAGATCCATATCAAACAAAAAGCTTTTTTCATCTGTTATTTTTTTGCTAAACTGTTTGTGGTTTGAACAAATTGCCCTTTTTGAAACCTGAACATGCAAATTAGACTACCCAAATTGAATAACTCAGCTCTACCTATAAAGTTATGTTACGCCAGCGGAACTTACACTTAAAGCACCATCAACTACATTGCAGCCAACATCGCTTTATCATAATATTCTGAATCAGTTCATTGTTGACCGAATTATTGACTGGTATTTTCAGCCAAATCCGCTGAAATGTACCATAAGCATTTTTACTCACCATCTTTTAAGTTTATAATCGATTGTACAAAAATGCATTTGGTACTTGTTAGCGGAATTGGTTAAAGGTTTTGTCGGTTCAGCGGATAACAACATGATAATAAGGTTTTTATCGCAAAACTTTCATTTATCCGTACCTTTTTTCCAAATAGTTAATGGATTCAAGGAAACAACCAAAAAACGTTTATGTAAACGTATGTGTTGTGCTATTCGCAAAAATATAGTTAAATTAACATTGGTGATTGAAATCAGAGTTCCATAAGAAAACATTTTTCACCCCACTCGAGGTGCCAAAAAGTTGCGGCTGCCTTTTCAGGTCTACGGAGCAGTTATAACATGAAAAAAACTTTATGTAATAAGATGGAACAAAAAAAATTGATTATCTTTGTGAAAATCATCCCCCGCACGTCATATAAAATACAAAGTGAAATAATTCGCTTCTAGTAACAAAAAAATTATGGCAAATAAGCTTCATTCAAAAGCAATATAAAACGATTTGACTTATAAAATATAATTGTTCCGACTTTCGATACGAAAGTAACGGAGTATTTGTGCTCGGGGTGGGTTTTTTTTTCTTCAGACAAATTTCGACTTTTTAACTAGCCATTTTTGACGGAATTTTTTTTCTATCATTCAAAAGGTATTGTTGTCCTGAGCTCAAATTTGAAAAGATATTTCACCTGTGATCATTTTTCGTAAAGTTATGGGGGTTTAAAGATTGCCATTTTGGCTAATTTGGGACAATTAACGCGCGATATATTTCGCGCTATTAACGCGTAAGCGGACATTTAATCCGTCTTAGAAATCGTTCCAAATTGGTTTAACGAAGCTTATTTGCCATAACTGATTTGTTACAAGTAGCGAAATCTATCCTTTTGTACTTTATATGGCGTGTGGGGGGATGATTTTTATTTAAAAAATTTCAAATTTTTGAAAAAAAAAATTTCATTTTGTCTTATTACTTTTTATTTTTTAATCATATTACTGAACCATAAACCTTAATGGGCAGTCGGAACATTCAGGGCTTCGCCCTGATACGATCAGTCTTGTTCAGTTTTGATTAATCTAATAAACGTTTGATTTTTGGTGACAAATACAGAATTTTCAACTTTTTTGGTGACTAAAACTTCGGTAAATTTATTTTCATGGTTGAAAGTTCGATGAGTTAAATCGTAGAAATTTGAACCATGACGATGAAAGTATTGCTGAACTAGTCGGGAAAGTTATTTTTGAAACGCTGTTTTTTTGCCAATTAAGCAAAATCAAATGAAATTCAAACCAATTTCTTATACTTCTATCTAAAGTTTCTTTTAAACAAAAATCAAATGAAATTCAAACCGATTTCTTATACTTCCATAAAAATTTCTCTTTTTTTACTTGTAAGCACTACGTCTAAAATAGACAACCCAAAACTTTAGTTGCAGTTGCGTCAATGTGGTTAAACTTTAATTGATGACAAAATGAGTAATGCTGTGAAGAGTAACTCAGACCCATTGCGGTGATTGAAAAGACAGATCCAAAATTTTCGTCTGTTATTTTTTTTTGCTAATTTGATTGAGGTTCAATTCGCCATTTTTTGAAACTTGCGCATGCAAAATAGACTACTCAAACTGTGGTAGCGGTTTTTTCAATATTGTTGAGTTCTGTAAAATGATAATGACAAAACCAACAAGACTGCTCGTATCAGGGCGAATACCTGAATCATCCCCCGAACGCCATATAAAGTACAAAATGATAGAGTTTGCTTGTAGTAACAGTTTGTGATAACTATCTCCCGCACGCCATAAAAAGTACAAAATGATAGAATTCGCTTCTAGTAACAAATAAACTATGACAATTAAGCTTCATTCAACCAATTTAAAACGATTTCTCAGACGGATTTAATATCCGCTTACGCGTCAATAGCGCGAAATATATCGCGCGTTAAATGTCCCACTATATGAAAAATGAACACAGTTGAAATATCTGTTTTTTAAGCTCAGGTCAACAATTTCTTTTAAATGATATAAAAATTTTCCGTGAAAAATGGCTAGATAAAATAAAAGGTCGAAATTTGTCGAAGAAAAAAACACCCGAGAACAAACATTCAGTTACTTTCGTTACAAAAGTCGGAATAAAAAACCTGCGAAGATTGTCTTTGACCTATTTTGGCCATTGAAAAAACAGATAGATCCATATCAAAAAGTTTTATAGCCCACCAAAAAATGCAAGCATCGAGCTCAAAATACAAACATTTTTATCCTACATCCTTTTTTCGTTCAATTATTTTTGATTTAAGCTGTTTTTTTATTTTGAATCTTTGACGCAGTTACAAATTAGACTATACAAAACTGTAGTTCAGCTTTCCCAAGTTGGGTTAGTTTTATTAATTTATGACGACACTTTAAGCAAATCTGGGAAGAATAGCTTCGGTAGATTTCGTTGATTGACCCAGTATTTCTTCATCAAAACTTTTAACATATTTTTAAAGGTTAATTAAGCTCAATTAAGTTCAGAAGTTTTACAATTCAATGAGAAATACAATTATCTTAAGAAAAACTGAAAAAATTGAGCTCAATTAACTTTTAAAAAAGAGCTTAAAAGTTAAATGGTGAATCGCCGAATTCTAACAAAAGTAACCTTCCACATCATTCTTTCTAACATATCAAGGCAAGTTTCCACAGCATACTAAAACAAAGTGTATCAAGCTAAATTGCGTAATATCACTGATATTTCTGTCGTCATCAATAAACCAAATTCGAATTCTGCAAAATCCGTTTCTAGTTTTAAGTTGTTTTATTTGTAATATCATGAAGTTTGAAATATATTATTTAACCTTAATTAATATTACAAAGAGTAGAAGTGTTTTTAAATTTTAAATTTCATGCACTTACAAATAAGACAAATCGAAACTGATAGCAGACTTTTGCACTGTTCGAGTTTGTTTTGTTGATGATGAGAGAAAAATTAGTGAAAGCTAAGCAATTTAGCTTGATACACTTAGTTTTAGTATGCTGATGAAACTTGCCTTGATATGGTAGAAAGTTTAATTTTTTCTATGAAATAATATGTACAACTTCGGATAAACAATCATCATCAAGACGTGTGCCCTAATTTTTCTTCTAAGAAAAAGTTTAGAGTTTGATTTTTGCTATTGTTTATATTCATTCGACTATTGGCTGAAAAAAATAGTTCAATTTAAACAGTTTTTGAAAAGTGGCTTGAAAAGTTTAGTTTGGTAGAATTATTGGTTCCAAAAAATGAGGTTTAAGAATATCTCTGATTGCTTGTTAAGAATAAATTTTTTGCGTTTTAGAATAATTCTACAGCAATAAAAGAACCTGAGTCACTGAGTCAATACCATGAAAAAAAACTAATATCAGACTAAAACTTTTCCTTATTATTTCTCCTACATCTCTTGCAAAAAAATAAAGAAAAATGGTTTGTTTTTACTAATTTTTCCACTCATTATGATAACCTCAAAGAGAATTTCTAGTGGGTCAAATAGGGTATTACTTTAAAGACTTTTTAGTTATTATAAGGATTCTAAGTTTCAAAACAAAACCTAAAATCCTTCCAAAGTTTTGAAAACAGATCAATCAGTTTAGCCAACGGATCTGCTTCGTCAATTTTCAGATTATTTCAAGCAAATTTGACAAATCTTTGACCTCTCAAAATTGATTCTACTGAAATTTGAAAACTGTCTTTTAGAGTCAATTTGATTATAGTAATTTTTCAATTTTTCTTGTTTTTTTTCTGGCTTCTCTCAAAGCATATGATTTTTTCAGGAACTTGATCGGAAAAATTTTTGTTATCCTTCCTTAATCAGATTTTGGTTGTACGATTATACTTTTTTAGTGACTATGGTTGTTTTGATTTGTCTCATTAAGATTGTTATCATTAGCATGACAACCATGATGATTTTTTTTATTATGATTACTATGATGGTGACTATTATTATTGGAGACGGTCCTTTATTAAAGGCTGTAAAATTTTCGAAAAATGATGATGGTAAAACAGATTGATAGATTTTACCAAAAATTTTTACTTGCTTTTGAAGGCACTACAATATTGAGCTCATAGAACAAAACATCTTTCATCTACGATCTTGTTTCTGTTTATTGTTCGCGATTCAAACAGTTCACAATATACATTGACACAAGCCTGCATTTTATCGAGTCTGGTATCAATTTTAAACCGTTTCAACCATGAAGCATTTCAAAAACAAAACTTTTATATCAAATTTTCTCATAACTCAAACATTAGTAAGAGTTTTTGAATTTCAAATAAATACACGGCATTATGAGGACCTGAGTCAATGAGTCAATGCATGAAGGTTTTTTGATAGACCAGGAGTATAAAATTATTATTGCTCCGACCACTCTCGGAAAGTGGGAAGGATCTCTGGGGCTATGTCCAATTTATGAATTTTCTATTAAATTTTGACAAGTTTGGCATTGGTTTAAAGCCCTATTAACTATGATACGGATTTTGAATTTCAAGACAAAAAGCAAAACCATAAAAAAAACGAAATGGTTTTTTCTTTGATTTGCAAATCAATTTGTGAATAATTGAAGAGAACTTGACTTTCTCATTAAATTGTAATCAAAATTCTAATTCAAATTTTGGGGTAATTTTTAGTTTAAATCAATTTGAACACTATCTTTCTTATTTTTAATTTAGCTACAGTAATGAATTTTGCTGTTTTCATAAACATAAATCAATTGCTCTTCCAGAAAAAAAATTGTAAAACAAAAAAATTTTAACAAAACAAAAAATTTCAGAAAAAAAAATTTTTTCCTGTTTTTTTTTGTATTTTTTTCAGTAAATTATTCGGTAGTTTTGTGCTCTCCTTTGGTATAGTGAGCAGAGTTTTTGGGACTATTTTTGTTATAATTATTATAATTGTGCTTGTTATTATAAGGATTAAGATGACAGCGATGATTATTTTATTGATTGTTATGCCGATGCTTATGATATTGATTATGATTACTAAGTTCATCATTATGTTTATTATGGTTATAATTAAGTTTTTGCGTGTTTTTTTGTAATGTTTTATGATTCATTTTGATACCTTGATCCTTATGACTTGTATCACCATTATTGATATGATTTTTCCTACTGCTGTTGTCACGCGCGATCTGCCAAAAGTGCCGAGATTATAAGTGCCCTTTGCAGAGCCATTATTAGGCGTGCTCCAAGTTATTTAGGCAACTTTTTAAAAATTTAAAAATTAAGATTATGGATAAAAATTATGGATATAAAAGAGCCCAGTTTTTTATTATTGCAAAGTGTCAAAACTTCTAACAGTTTGTTGTTGCCGTCGAAGAAATTCGAAACCAAACAAAAAAATCAGTCAAAATGAGCAGCCAACATTTTGGATTTTCGTAAGCTTTGCATTAGTTTAGTCTTATGAAAGAGTGCAAACAGCACCAAATCAACAATTGCTAAAAGTATTATTTTAATACTGTAATCTTGAGGATGTTAACACCATTAAAATAAAATAACAAAAAATACTTTTAGCAAGTGTTGTGTTGTTGCTGTTTGCAAGCTTTCTTAAGACTAAACTAATGCAGAGCATACAAAACGCCAAAACGTTGGCCGGTCTTTTTATTAGATTTTTCTGTTTTTTTTTGGTATCAAATTTCATGATTGGAACAACAAACTGTTAAAAGATTCGAACTACTTTGCAAGAAGTAAAAAACTGGGCTCATTTATTTTCATACAAGTTCTCAGATTTTTACACCTTTTAAATTTCTCAAAACTTTTAAATTGAACTATTACTTCATTAGAACACTAATTAATAAAGTGGCCTGAAAATCTAATTGTGGCTCTACAGAGCGCACTTCTAATTTTAGTTCTTTTAGCAGAACGCGCGTGACAACAAGAATCATAAGAATATAATTAATCATGATGGAAC